>NC_079199.1:12468727-12768727 GCF_029499605.1 Hyla sarda
AGTCGCTAGTGCTGGAGGACACACATGCTCAGTCGCTAGTGCTGGAGGACACATGCTCAGTCGCTAGTGGTGGAAGACACACATGCTCAGTCACTAGCGCTGGAGGACACACATGCTGAGTCACTAGTGCTGGAGGACACACATGCTGAGTCACTAGTGCAAGAGGACACACATGCTCAGTCACTAGTGCTGGAGGACACACATACTCAGTCACTAGCGCTGGAGGACACACATGCTCTCAGTCACTAGTGCTGGAGGACACACATGCTCAGTCACTATAGCTGGAGGGCACACATGCTCAGTCTCTAGTGCTGGGGGACACACATGCTCAGTCACTAGTGGTGGAGGGCCCACATGCTCAGTCACTAGTGCTGGAGGACACGCATGCTCAGTCACTAATGCTGGAGGACACGCATGCTCAGTCACTAATGCTGGAGGACACGCATGTTCAGTCACTAATGCTGGAGGACACGCATGCTCAGTCACTATTGCTGGAGGACACACATGCTCAGTCACTAGCACTGGAGGACACACATGCTCAGTCACTAGTGGTGGAGGACACACATGCTCAGTCACTAGTGCAAGACACTAGTGCAAGAGGACACACATGCTCAGTCACTAGTTCTAGAGAACACATTCTAAGTCACTAGTGCTGGAGGACACACATGCTCGTCACTCTCCCCATCCACCTAATGAGCTAAGTGCAGACATGGTCAGTCACTAATGCTGGAGGACACAGATGCTCAGTTACTGCCCCCATACACTTAATGAGCTGAATGCTGGAGGAAACATGCTCTAAATCACTAGTGCTAGAGGACACACATGCTCAGTCACTAGTACTGGAGGTCACACATGCTCAGTTACTGTTCTCATCCACCTAATAAGCGAAGTGCTAGAGGTCACACATGCTCAGTTACTGTCCTTATTCACTTAATAAGCAGAGGCCTGGAAGACATACATGCTCAAGTCACTCTCCTCACAAACAGGCCTCTGCACACTGCACCTTTGTTTACTGCAGGGCAGCCAATAAAAAAAGCCTTCTGCTTGTCAGGTAAGACACAGAGCATCTAGAGCAGTGTTTGCCAACCAGGGTGCCTCCAGATGTTGCAAAACTACAACTCCCACCATGCCTGGACAGCCTTTGGCAGCCTTTGACTGTCCAGGCATTCTGGGAGCTGTAGTTTTTCAACATCTGGAGGCACCTTGGTTGGGAAACAGTGATCTCGAGTACATGAAAGTATGGCTAAGAAGAAAGAAAATGGGAAGCAACTATATTATAAGTTGCCAGAGGGGGAGGGAGACTGATTCTATACAGAGCAGCACCAAAGTAAGACACACAAAAGCAAAACATAATACAGTTATTTTGTATACATAGAAATACTATGAGAACGATTCATGAGAGAACCTCTTTAATTGCAGTGTGACGGATATATTGTGACTCCATTAGTAAGATCTCTGCTTGCATTCAGTGGATATAAACATTCTTTTATACGGTGGCACAGACCGAATATTGCACTTCTCACAGCTGAGGGTTTGTTTCTCTTTCTCTTGTCTTCATACAAGTATCATTGCAGGTAAAATGTATTAGTCTGGAGTCCAGGCTGAGTGATGGCTCTAGTCCAGTGTTTCCCAACCAGGGTGCCTCCAGCTGTTGCAAAACCACAACTCCCAGTATGCCCGGATAGCCAACAGCTGTTCAGGCATGCTGGGAGTTGTAGTTTTGCAACAGCTGGAGGCACACTGGTTGGGAAACACTGCTTTAGCCTATGTGATGCCTCCCTGAGTGACACATATAGTGTTATATATCATACACTGCCATGCTAGCCATATGTTACAATTGGTTATAGATAACAGGCAATGATGTAATGTGTCAGAGATCCCACAATAACATAAGAAGCGCTATAAAACCTGGACCTTACCCTCCTTACTGTTCCATAGGTCCTTATTGACCAGAGTGGGGCAAAAAAGTATTTAGTCAGCCACCAATTGTGCAAGTTCTCCCACTTATAAAGATGAGAGGCTGTAATTTTCATCATAGGTTATAACCTCAACAATGAAAGAAATAATGAGAAAAAATCCATAAAATCACATTGTCTGATTTTTAAAGAATTTATTTGCAAATTATGGTTGAAAGTAAGTATTTGGTCACCTTCAAACAAGCAAGATTTCTGTCTCTCATAGACCTGTAACTTCTTCTATAAGAGTCTCCTCTCTCCTCCACTCCTTACCTGTATTAATGGCTCCTGTTTGAACTTGTTATCAGTATAAAAGACACCTGTCCACAACCTCAAACAGTCACACTCCAAACTCCACTATGGCCAAAACCAAAGAGCTGTCGAAGGACACCAGAAATAAGATTGTAGACCTGCACCAGGCTGGGAAAACTGAATCTGCAATAGGCAAGCAGCTTGGTGTGAAGAAATCAACTGTGTGAGCAATTATTAGAAAATGGAAGACATACAAGACCACTGATAATCTCCCTCGAACTGGGGCTCCACGCAAGATCTCACCCCGAGGTGTCAAAATGATCACAAGAACGGGGGGCAAAAATCCCAGAACCACATGGGGGGACCTAGTGAATGACCTGCAGAGAGCTGGGACCAAAGTAACAAAGGCTACCATCAGTAACACACTACGCCGCCAGGGACTCAAATCATGCAGTGCCAGATGTGTCCCTCTGCTTAAGCCAGTACATGTCCTGGCCCGTCTGAAGTTTGCTAGAAAGTATTCGGATGATCCAGAAGAGGATTGGGAGAATGTCATATGGTCAGATAAAAACAAAGTAAAATTTTTTGGTAAAAACTCAACTTGTCGTGTTTGGAAAAGAAATAATTCTAAGTTGAATCCAAAGAACACCATATCTACTGTGAAGCATGGGGGGTGGAAACATCATGCTTTCGGGCTGTTTGTCTGCAAAGGGACCAGGACGATTGATTTGTGTAAAGGAAAGATTTGAAAGGGGTTATGTATTGTGAGATTTTGAGTGAAAAACTCCTTCCATCAGCAAGGGCATTGAAGATGAAACGTGGCTGGGTCTTTAAGCATGACAATGATCCCAAAAACACCACCTGGGCAACAAAGGAGTGGCTTCGTAAGAAGCATTTCAAGGTCCTGGAGTGGCCTAGCCAGTCTCCAGATCTCAACCCCATAGAAAACTTTTAGGGGGAGTTGAAAGTCCATGTTGCCCAGGGACAGCCCCAAAACATCACTGCTCTAGAGGAGATCTGCATGGAGGAATGGGCCAAAATACCAGCAACAGTGTGTGAAAATTACAGAAAACGTTTGACCTCTGTCATTACCAACAAAGTGTATATAACAAAGTATTGAGATTAACTTTTGTTATTGACCAAATACTTATTTTCCACCATAATTTGCAAATAAATTCTTTAAAAAAATCTTAAAAATCAGACAATGTGATTTTATGGATTTTTTTTTTCTCATTTGTCTCTCATAGTTGAGGTTATAACCTATGATGAAAATTACAGCCTCTCATCTTTTTAAGTGGGAGAACTTGCACAATTGGTAGTTGACTAAATGCTTTTTTGCCCCACTGTACCTACCAGTATAAATATACTGTAACTGGTCCAGTACATCATTGCATAATGACTACAGTAGTGCCCCCTATGGTCATTAAATGGTTACTCCGGAGGGGGGGGGGGATTCAAATCAACTGGTACCAGAAAGTTATACAGATTTGTAAGTTACTTCTATTCAAAAATGTTAATCCTCCCAGTACTTATCAGCTGCTGTATGCTCCAGAGGAAGTTGTGTAGTTCTTTCCAGTCTGACCACATTACTTTCTGCTGTCACCTCTGTGCATCTCAGGAACTGTCCAGAGCATTAGAGGTTTGTTAAGGGGATTTGCTCCTACTCTGGACAGTTCCTGACACAGACAGAGGTGGCAGCAGAGAGCACTGTGTTCAGACTGGAAAGAACTACACAACTTCCTGTGGAGCATACAGCAGCTGATCAGTAATGGAAGGATTAAGAATTTTGAATGGCAGTAATTTACAAATCTGTATAACTTTCTTGCACTAGTTGATTTACACGTTTGGGCAATCAATTAAGGGGGTACTCCAGTAGAAATCAAAAGTTTTTAAAACTTTTGTAAGTTCCCCCCAAACCTAAGCCTTGGGAGGAACCTATATTTCACTGTACAGAAAAATGTGTGCAACTTTCCACTACACTTTGAGTTTCAATTTTTCATTTCCATGTTCATCATCTCTGCTTGCTGTCAGTAATTTGCATTCAGAAGATTTATCAATAGTGAAAATTACAACTCCCAGCATGCCCGGACAGCCAAAGGTTGCGCGGGCGTGCTGGAAATTGCAGTTTTGCATCAACTGGAGGCACCCTGGTTGGGAAACACTGTTATAGTAGGATGCAGTCAATGTAATCCGAAGTGTCCATTTTATAAACTTGCAATATTGCGATTTATCGTACATCGTTTTCTATTCCAAGGTGTATAAATTCTCAGTGCAAACTTAAAATTTTAATGCTTTTATCTAATGCATTTTCCAGTTCAATTTGGTATAAGATTTAATCATTCAGTCGACGTGAAGCTATAGGACTCAATAGACTTGTCGATTTACCTGCGCTGATACAGTGTAACACATCTGCAGCTGTGTGAGAGGAGGAATTGTACAGACTGTAAACAAGAATGCTCTTATTCACTGACAGCAAGCAGAAAGCTTACAAAAAAGGAAACCTCTAAACACCTAGAAATGTATCCACTGGCGCGCACCTGCAAAAATTACTTTTTATTTTTAAAACTTTTATTCTTTACTTTGAATTATCATCTAATTTTGTGCTATTTCTCTGTTTGTGCTGGGTTCTTCTTCTGCACTTTCAGGGGGTGTAGTTGGCACATGCTGAATTTTTTACTTGCAGGAACAAAATTTCAGAAAAGTTTTGCGCATATGTACTTTTTACACTATCCAGGGACTTTCTGTTGTTTGTGCAAAGTAACGTGCACAATGTAAATTTTGCACAGCAACTGGGAAAACCACATAAATTGTGCAGCAGGTTCCGTGTTGTGCAAAAATCTGCGTTGGGGTATTTTCACATACTAATCTCCATGCAGCATTCTGCCGGAAAATTCTGCTAAGAAATTCAGCAAAATGTACTGCACCGTGAATTGAAATGGGATTCCGCTGTCCTATTAATTTACACTGTGGAAATTTAGACCTGTCTTTATTAGACCTGTCTTTAAATTCTGCAGAATTCCAGGCGGAATGCCATTGAAGTTAATGGGGGAGATTTATCAAAACCTGTCCAGAGGAAAAGTTGCCAAGTTGCCCATAGCAACCAATCAGATCGCTTCTTTCATTTTTCAGAGGCCTTATCAGAAATGAAAGAAGTGATCTGATTGGTTGCTATGGGCAACTCAGCAACTTTTTCTCTGGACAGGTTTTGATAAATCTCCCCGAATGGAGCTTTGCATTTTGGCAGAATTCTATGTTTTCAGCATACAGAAATTCTGCTGAAATTCCGCTCAAAGGTTATGTACACATGGCAGAATGTCCATGCAGAAATTCTGCATGAATATTCTGCACAGACATTCCGCAGCAGCAGAGTCCCATTTGTTTCAATAGGATTCTGCTGCTCTGTTCACACAGCAGAATTTCCACGGCAGAAACATCTGCCACGATAATCCGGATTCCAATATCCGCAGTAACATTGAACCTGTTCAATGTTTTTGCAGATTCTGCTTAGGAATGCATTGCTGTCTATCAGACGGCGCATTTCCGAGCTGTCCTAGCACCGGCATGTTCTGCCGGCACTCCGCTGTCTGTGGAAAGTCAGCACAGACATTTTCAATGCGGACATTCCACCGTGTGAACATAGTCAAATTCTGCAAAACTACCTGCAGCAAGCTATGCAGAACGGAATTTGAGCGGAATAGCAGAATTTCTGCCGTATGAACATAGCCTGGGGCTACGCTTAGACGGTTATTTCTGTGCGGAATGTCCGTCTTTAAAATACAGGCAGACATTCGGCACATATGAAAGTTCCGTCGGGAGATAGGACCGCGCTTGAAAATGTGCCATCTCATAGACGGCAACGCATGTCCGAGCAAAATCCGCAGAAAGAATAGACATGACTATTCTTTCTGTGGATGATGGAAATTCTGCCAGGTGCACGGTGCAGCACAATCCCATTGAAATCAATGGGACTCTGCTGCAGTAGAATTTCCGAGGGGAATATTCCCACTGGAAAATTCCACTATGTGAACATAGACTGAATAGTAAATTCCCCCCAAAGTGCATTGCAGCGCTGCATAACTTGTAATGTAACTACTTCTTTTCAGACGGAACACCTGATGCTGCGCTATCTGCTGACAGCTGTCACTATGTCTCCATATGGGACCGCTCTCCGGGTCACCTTGAAGGATCTTTGTCGCATGACTGTAATGCACTTGGTGAGAATGGTTTGTTCCTTCCAGTGTATTTCCTCAAACAATAGTATCATATGATCTGTTGGAAAACTGTGCGAACCATTTATCAAAATGTCTCAAAAACAAAAAGAAAAGCGTTGGATGGGGGGGGGGGGGGGGAGTTTATTGCTGTAGATGAGGTTTTTCGGTTGATAAATCTGTAGTCTTCCTCTGGCTCGGAGATTGCGGTGGATCCTGCGAGTGTCTTTAATCTCTCTTCAGAATGGTGTGATCAGCCAGTAATGGAATTCAGCATAGACTCTGCTCTCCTGGACTGGCCTCACCGTCTGCAGGGACGCCGCCGTAGAGAGCGCAATCAGCGCCTGTCAGTCAGCGCAGCCCCCCAACCCCCACCGCAAGCTTCACTTTAGCCCAAGACTGCAGGTAAACATGGTAATAATTAAATTCCCTCCAAAACACCATAAACTCCCCCTTGTTTGTAAGAATCTTCACCTTGCATTTTAGTTCTTCACCATTTTCAAGATCTCTGCTTGCTGTCAGTGAAATTTTACATTCTTGTAGCTCTTAGGCTGGGTTCACACTGTGGAATCTGTGGGCAGAATTTCTGCCGGAGATCAAGCTGGCGGCACTAGGACTCCATTGCCGTTCCCATAGATGTCAATGCAGATCTCCCAAAAGATCCACCTAGAAATGCATTACCGTTTATGGATATGGCAATGCAGTTCGTGCGGTCCTAGTGCCGCCGTCTCGATCTCTGGCAGAAATTCTGCCCAGAGATTCCGTTGTGTGAACCTAGCCTTAGGGTCTATTCATTTGGCAGAATTTCGTTTGCGGAATTCCGCCTCAAATTAAAGCCCATAGACTTCTATGGGGTTCCGCACTCCCATTCACACTTCTGAATTTCCGCTTGTGTGAAGTGTGAATGGGAGTGCGGAATCCAATAGAAGTCTATGGGCTTTAATTTGAGGTGAAAATTTCCGCCCTGAGATTCTGAGTGCGGCCAGCGGCGACTAAATCAGTCGGTGCTAGAACCGCGCGGACACCACAGTCACCTATAGACTGCAGTGTATTCCGTGAGTATTTCCGCCTGAAGAATGAGCAACGCCATTCTTTAGGTGGAAATTTTTAAGCGGATTTTCCGTTCACAAATTCCACTTCACAAATTCCGAAGTGTCAATTTGTGAACGGTAACCCCTTCACTACACTATACATTTTAGTAAGCGGAATTTCTGCCTGCAATTTCAAAGCAGAATTGCAGGCGGAAATTCTGTAGTGGGAACCTAACAGCCCTAACATGGCGCAGATTTTTAGGGCATTTTCACACAAAGTGTTTTTCTTCAAAAAAAAAAAAAAAAAAAAGAATGAAGAAGTATAGTTATATTTTCCATTCCTCTTCTTCCTCTGGCTTTGGCTAAAAAAAATTGAGAAAAAGAAGAAAATCCTGGAGAAAAAAAGAATGCTAAATGTGTTTTATGCTGGTTTTTACATATTCGCTTGACATTTATTTTTTTATTTTAACATCTTTCAATCCTTGAATATCATGATTTGTAATCGTAAAAACAAAAAATAATCCCCCCCCAAAAAAATTCAACAAATTAAAAACCATGTACTATTTTGTAAAACACCATGAAAACTACTTAAAAAAATTCAGGAAGCGCTTATATAGTGTAGCACAGGCTGTTATTAGAAAATAGTGTAGTGGTTCTTGTGTATGCCTTGTGCTTACCTGTTATTGCTGATATGGCAGGCATGGGATCTTCAGCCATACTGATTGCAATTTGGTATCACTAATTACTTAATTCTGCCTACATTTCCCATGAATCCCCTGGCTGTACACAGAGAGGGAGGGGGTGGAGTTTGATCATTGCACCTGGAGGTGAACTGCTGCTAGGTGAACTGCTGAAACTCATACGTGGATTGGAGCTGGTTAACAATACATTCAGTTTTAATGCATTTTGCTTATTCAAAGTGCATACTTTTGACAAATGTTGCCATAAGGAGAAAGTGATTTGACCCATCATTTTTTAAGAGGAAAACATTTTTTTTCTAATCACTTGGTGCCAAAAAGTTAAACAGATTTGTAAATTACTTTTATTTAAAAATATTAATCCTTCCAGTACTTATCAGCTGCTGTATGCTCCAGAGGAAGTTGTGTAGTTCTTTCCAGTCTGACCACAGTGCTTTCTGCTGACACCTCTGTCCGTGTCAGGAATTGTCCAGAGTAGGAGAAAATCCCCATTGCAAACCTCTTCTTCTCTGGACAGTTCCTGACATGGACAGAGGTGTCAGCAGAGAGCACTGTGGTCAGACTGGAAAGAACTACACAACTTCCTGTGGAACATACAGCAGCTGATGAAGTACTGGAAGGATTAAGATTTTTAAATAAAAGTATTTTCCAAATTTGTTTAACTTTCTGCCACCAGGTGATTAGAAAAAAAATTGTTTTCCACCAGAGTACCCCTTTAAGTAACAAAAGAACAGTAAAAAGTCTGTGTACTGAAGACCTAGGTGTAGTGATTTTGCCACAGATTTGCAGTAATCTGCAACAATGGATGGTGTAAATACAAAAATAAAATTAAAGGGGTATTCCAGAGAAAAACTTTATATATATATATATATATATAGATATAGATATAGATATAGATATATATATATATATATATATATATATATATATATATATATATATATATATATATATAAAATATCAACTGGCTCCAGAAAGTTAAACAGATTTGTAAATTACTTCTCTTGAAAAATCTTAATCCTTTCAGTACTTATGAGCTTCTGAAGTTAAGGTTGTTCTATTCTGTCTAAGTGCTCTCTGATGACGCCTGTCTCGGGAAACGCCCATTTTAGAAGAGGTTTGCTATGGGGATTTGCTTCTAAACTGGGCGTTTCCCGAGACAGGTGTCATCAGAGAGCACTTAGACAGAAAAGAACAACCTTCATTTCAGAAGCTCATAAGTACTGAAAGGATCAAGATTTTTTAATAGAAGTAATTTACAAATCTGTTTCATTTTCTGGAGCCAGTTGATATATAAAAAACATTTTTTCCTGGATAACCCCTTTAAAATAAAGGAATGTTTACTGCTTCCAACATAATTTAGAGCAGTGGTCTCAAACTGTGGCCCTCCAGATGTTGCAAAACTACAACTCCCACCATTCCCGGACAGCCAACGGCTGTCCGGGCATGCTGGGAGTTGTAGTTTTGCAACATCTGGAGGGCCATAGTTTGAGACCACTGGTTTAGGGCAACATGGCGAACACAGAGCGCTGCCAAAGACCGCCATGTCGTGCTCCCTGAATCGTGCTACATCGCAATAAATGACGCTGAATAAGGTCACGATGCAACCTGGTAAACCTACAGCAGTGTGGAGCCTGGAGTTCAGTACTTGAATGTAAACCATCGTGTTCCCATTCAGTGACAACAAACAGGGATCTTGAAAACGGCCAAAATAGTAAAACAAAGAATGCTAAAAACAATAAATTTCAGTTTAATTTGAATGTATCTAATCTATTTTATGTATTTAAATGTATTCATGTAGAACTAGAATAAACCCCCAATGGCTGAGGCCACATTCACTGTAGTCAGCAAATCCAGCTTTTTATAATAGATCTTCATGACCTTGTCTTATGGGGAAAAAATAAAAATTAAATCGTCTATTATTATTTAAAAACCATCAACAAGCAGCTGCTGTTATCATAGATTACAAAAGCCTACATTCATTTTAAAGGGACAGACCCCTCTACATAGAACAGCTACACTTGGGCAATGTACAATCTATATATATATATATATATATAGAGCATATAGACACATAACCATCACAATAGTTACGGTATATTCATGTAGATAAGAGGCAGTATTATGGTAGTTATATTTAATGTCCATAGGAGGAAGTGATATAGTAGTTATATTTATGTATATAGGAGCAGTATTATAGTAGTTATATTCTTGTATATAAGAGGCAGTATTATAGTAGTTATATTCTTGTATATAGGGGACAGTATTATAGTAGTTATATTCTTGTATATAGGAGCAGTATTATAGTAGTTATATTCTTGTATATAGGAGGCAGTATTATAGTAGTTATATTCTTGTATATAGGAGCAGTATTATAGTAGTTATATTCTTGTATATAGGAGCAGTATTATAGTAGTTATATTCTTGTATATAGGAGGCAGTATTATAGTAGTTATATTATTGTATATAGGAGCAGTATTATAGTAGTTATATTCTTGTATATAGGAGCAGTATTATAGTAGTTATATTCTTGTATATAGGAGCAGTATTACAGTAGTTATATTATTGTATATATGAGGCAGTATTATAGTATTTATGTTCTTGTATATAGGAGGCATTATTATAGTAGTTATATTCATATATATATATATATATATATATATGAGCAGTGTTATAGTAGTTATATTCTTGTATATAGGAGTAGTATTATAGTAGTTATATTCTTGTATATAGGAGGAGTATTATAGTAGTTATATTCTAGTACATAGGAGCAGTATTACAGTAGTTATATTCTTGTATATAGGAGGCAGTATTATAGTAATTATATTCTTGTATATAGGAGCAGTATTATAGTAGTTATATTCTTATACATAGGAGCAGTATTATAGTAGTTATATTCCTGTATATAGGAGCAGTATTATAGTAGTTATATTCTTGTATATAGGATCAGTATTATAGTAGTTATATTCTTGTATATAGGAGGCAGTATTATAGTATTTATATTCTTGTATATAGGAGCAGTATTATAGTAGATATATTCTTGTACATAGGAGCAGTATTATAGTAGTTATATCCTTGTATATAGGAGCAGTATTATAGTAGTTATATTCTTGTACATAGGAGCAGTATTATAGTAGTTATATTCTTGTATATAGGAGCAGTATTATAGTAGTTATATTCTTGTATATAGGAGCAGTATTATAGTAGTTATATTCTTGTATATAGGAGCAGTATTATAGTAGTTATATTCTTGTACATAGGAGCAGTATTATAGTAGTTATATTCTTGTATATAGGAGCAGTATTATAGTAGTTATATTCTTGTACATAGGAGCAGTATTATAGTAGTTATATTCTTGTATATAGGAGGCAGTATTATAGTATTTATATTCTTGTACATAGGAGCAGTATTATAGTAGTTATATCCTTGTATATAGGAGGCAGTATTATAGTATTTATATTCTTGTATATAGGAGCAGTATTCTAGTAGATATATTCTTGTACATAGGAGCTGTATTATAGTAGTTATATTCTTGTATATAGGAGGCAGTATTATAGTATTTATATTCTTGTATATAGGAGCAGTATTATAGTAGATATATTCTTGTACATAGGAGCAGTATTATAGTAGTTATATCCTGTATATAGGAGCAGTATTATAGTAGTTATATTCTTGTACATAGGAGCAGTATTATAGCAGTTATATTCTTGTATATAGGAGCAGTATTATAGTAGTTATATTCTTGTATATAGGAGCAGTATTATAATAGTTATATTCTTGTATATAGGAGCAGTATTATAGTAGTTATAGTCTTGTATATAGGAGCAGTATTATAGTAGTCATATTCTTGTACATAGGAGCAGTATTATAGTAGTTATATTCTTGTATATAGGAGCAGTATTATAGTAGTTATATTCTTGTATATAGGAGCAGTATTATAGTAGTTATATTCTTGTTTATAGAGGCAGTATTATATTAGTTATATTCTTGTATATAGGAGAAGTAGTATAGTATTTATATTTTTATAAAATGTGACCTACTAAAGTCTATATTTACATGGTACACTGCAGCTAATGACATGATGATGACATTCATTCTCTTATTAGTTGTAGGAGAGATTTCTATATAGGCTTCTCAGGCCTAGGTCACCTTCATGGTGGTGAATTCATGCAGCACTGTATATGGAGTCTCGGTGTGCTAGGCTTGGGGTGTGATGTCTCTGTGATGTCTCTGTGATGTCTCTGTGATGTCTCTGTGTTGTCTCTGTGATGTCTCTGTGTTGTCTCTGTGTTGTCTCTGCCTGTTGCTGTGCTGCATGTAAGAACAAAGCTACAGACTCAGATGGATGGCAGCATGTTCTCCATAACTTGTGATATTACTGCTTGTCTACCCTTAGCATTCACCCGCTCCTCGTGGGGCTTGTTCACACTACAACCCTACACAGGAGCAGGTGGGCCTGATGATTACTTGTACTGCCCCAATGTCTTGTAGTGGAGAAGGCCAGCGTTCGCCCTGGGCCTCCCCCTCCCATGTTTGCTAACATTTCAATGCCCGTGGAGAAGGGAAGCTCTATGCAGGATCACATCACCCATGGGGAGTGTAAGCATCTCTAGGTGGGCCGCTCTTCAGCCACAGGGGTAATCCCAATCCTATGTGCCCCTTTGTATCTGTATATAGCAGTGTTTCCCAACCAGGGTGCCTCCAGCTGTTGCAAAATTACAACTCCCAGCATGAACACATTCTTGCAGACAAGCCTGTATACCAGTGTTTCCCAACCAGGGTGCCTCCAGCTGTTGCAAAACTACAACTCCCAGCATGAACACATTCTTGCAGACAAGCCTGTATACCAGTGTTTCCCAACCAGGGTGCCTCCAGCTGTTGCAAAACTGCAACTCCCAGCATGAACACATTCTTGCAGACAAGCCTGTATACCAGTGTTTCCCAACCAGGGTGCCTCCAGCTGTTGCAAAACTACAACTCCCAGCATGAATACATTCTTGCAGACAAGCCTGTATACCAGTGTTTTCCAACCAGGGTGCCTCCAGCTGTTGCAAAACTACAACTCCCAGCATAAATACATTCTTGCAGACAAGCCTGTATACCAGTGTTTCCCAACCAGGGTGCCTCCAGCTGTTGCAAAACTGCAACTCCCAGCATGAATACATTCTTGCAGACAAGCCTGTATACCAGTGTTTCCCAACCAGGGTGCCTCCAGCTGTTGCAAAACTACAACTCCCAGCATGAACACATTCTTGCAGACAAGCCTGTATACCAGTGTTTCCCAACCAGGGTGCCTCCAGCTGTTGCAAAACTACAACTCCCAGCATGCCCGGACAGCCAACGGCTGTCCGGGCATGCAGAGAGTTGTAGTTTTGCAACAGCTGCAGGCACCCTGGTTGGAGAACACTGGTATACAGGCTTGTCTGCAAAATTGTATTTATGTGCACAATGTAGATTTGATAAAATATATCTAAACATCTTTCATGGATGATACTATATACAAAAAGGAATTGTGGAAGGTAAGAGGTGGTCCAGCTTTACGTAGCATATTTCACATTGTGAGACCCCATTCAGGAGCAGGAACACCTCCCCCTGATCAAATGCAGTTCTCAGCTATAGCTAAAAATAGCCATAATTTGCTGAACCTATACTTAGTGTTTGTTTGACATCGAGAAACAATTTGCAGTTTTTATCTAGTTATAATTTACATAAAATACTCAGTAACTTTGTAAATGCATTTTATTACTATTTTATTACTTACTGGATCTTTATTGATCCTGAATTTCATCCTGTATTATACTCCAGAGCTGCACTCACTATTCTGCTGGTGAGGTCACTGTGTACATACATTACATTACTTATCCTGTACTGATCCTGAGTTATATCCTGTATTATACTCCAGAGCTGCACTCACTATTCTGCTGGTGAGATCACTGTGTACATACATTACATTACTTATCCTGTACTGATCCTGAGTTATATCCTGTATTATACCCCAGAGCTGTACTCACTATTCTGCTGGTGAGGTCACTGTGTACATACATTACATTACTTATCCTGTACTGATCCAGAGTTATATCCTGTATTATACTCCAGAGCTGTACTCACTATTCTGCTGGTGAGGTCACTGTGTACAAGCAATACTTTCCCAAAGGGCATTCATCAGAGGAAGTCTTATGCAGCCATGAACAGGATATGCTTAATCACTGATGCATGAAGAATAATTCAAGTTGTAGCTGAGGATTACTTTGAGATCTATAATTAAGGTACATAGTGACTCCACCAGCAGAAGAGAAAGTACACCTCTAAAACATAATACAGGATTTAATTTAGGATCAGTACAGGATAAGTAATGAAATGTATGTACACAGTGACCTCACCAGCAGAATAGTGAGTACAGCTCTGGAGTATAATACAGGATATAACTCAGGATCAGTACAGGATAAGTAATGTAATGTATGTACACAGTGACCTCACCAGCAGAATAGTGAGTACAGCTCTGGAGTATAATACAGGATATAACTCAGGATCAGTACAGGATAAGTAATGTAATGTATGTACACAGTGACCTCACCAGCAGAATAGTGAGTACAGCTCAGGAGTATAATACAGGATATAACTCAGGATCAGTACAGGATAAGTAATGCAATGTATGTACACAGTGACTCCACCAGCAGAATAGTGAGTACAGCTCTGGGGTATAATACAGGATATAACTCAGGATCAGTACAGGATAAGTAATGTAATGTATGTACACAGTGACCTCACCAGCAGAATAGTGAGTACAGCTCTGGAGTATAATACAGGATATAACTCAGGATCAATACAACGTGTGGACTTATTTGTTATTTCCTAATGATTTGCATAGGTGGCAGTTCCTTAGTTTATACCTATTATACATCATGTATAATGTATGACTTCTTAGACACAGGAGTGTTTGGCCGCTGATGGCGTCTTCTGTATCAATTTCTATTCTTCATGGATCTGATCCCCTTGTAGTGATTCTCCTGCTTCCTACAATAGATAGGAGGAAATAGGAGGAATTATTGTGCATTTCATATCTTAAGAACCCAATATACTTGTGCATTGAGGACACAAGCGCCAACAGAAGGACCACTGATGGGGAGGGCATGATTAACACTTTAGAGTCAGGGAAGAGTGGCGCTCCCCTTCCGGGCGGGCTAGGGGGCGGCTGCGTGCTGCAGGCCGGGTGCCAAGGATAGAAAGCCGGGGGACATGTTCTTGCTTCCCACAGATGAACTCATGATGATTTGGCCTTGCAGGCCCTGCTGGATGAAAAGCCGACACAATCTGTGTGAAGGGAGTGGAACGGCTTCATGGTGTCTCCTGATGTAACCTTAATACTCCAGCTTTATGTGATACAATGTAACACTCCACATAACTGACACCATTCTTTCTCTGAAAGTATCACAGGGGAACTTGTAGAGCAGTGGTTTCCAAACTGTGAACCTCCAGGTGTTGCAAAACTAAAACCCCCAGCATGCCCGGACAGCCAACGGCTGGGGGTTTTAGTTTTACAACATCTGGAGGTCCACAGTTTGGAGACCACTGCTCTGCAGCCGTTGGCTGACCACTTCAAATGCTGGGGTTTTTAGTTTTTCAACATCTGGAGGTCCACAGTTTGGAGACCACTGTTCTACAGCCGTTGGCTGACCACTTCTCTGCTACCGTTGGCTGTTTGAAAATGCTGAGAGTTGTAGTTTTGCAGCATCTGGAGGTCCACATTTTGGAGACCACTGCTCTACAGCCTTTGGCTCAGCACTACTCCACAGCTGTTGACTGTCCGGGAATGCTGGGAGTTGTAGTTTTGCAACATCTGGAGGTCCACAGTTTGGAGACAACTGCTCAACAGCCGTTGGCTCAGCAGTACTCCACAGCTGTTGACTGTCCGGGAATGCTGGGAGTTGTAGTTTTGCAACATCTGGAGGTCCACAGTTTGGAGACCACTGCTCTACAGCCGTTGGCTGACCACTTCTCTGCTGCCGTTGGCTGTTTGGAAATGCTGGGGGTTGTAGTTTTGCAACATCTGGAGGTCCAAAGTTTGGAGACCATTGCTCTACAGCTGTTGGCCGACCACTTCTCTGCAGCTTTTGGCTGTGTGGGCATGCTGGAATTTGTAGTTTTGCAACATCTGGAGGTCCGCAGTTTGGTAACCACTGCTCTACAGCCGTTTGGCTGACCACTTCTCTAACCGTTGGCTGTCCAGGCGTGCTGGGAGTTGTAGTTTTGCAACACGCTTTGGAGGCCACTGCTCTAAGGTTGTTGGCTGCCCACTTCTCTACAGTTGTTGGTAGCCCAGACATGCTGGGAGTTGTAGTTTTTCAACACAGTTTTGAGACCACTGGTGCGAAGCCTCTTGACAATGCAGGGGCTACCCTTATCATGTGAGGGGAAATATACTAAAACTGTCTACTTTGTACACAGTATAGGCCAGTATTTCCCAACCAGGGTGCTTCCAGCTGTTGCAAAACTACAACTCCTAGCATGCCGAGACAGCCAAATGCTGTCCGGGCATGTTTGTTGGCTTAATTTGCACCAGCATTTTGCTTTCAAATTTTCGTGCACACGGCTTTACTTTATGCCATGCCACGTTGCTGAGCAAGGTGCAAAAAGTGTTTAAAACCCTTAAAGGGGCACTCCAGAGTAAAACAATGTTTTTTAAAATCAACTGGTGCCAGAAAGTTATACAGATTTGTAAATGACCTCTATGTAAAAATCTTAAGCCACCCAGATTTTATCAGCTGCTGTATGCTCCAAAGGAAGGGTTGTAGTTCTTTCCAGTCTGGCCACAGTGCTCTCTGCTGACACCTCTGTCCGTTTTAGGAACTGTCCAGAATAGAAGCAAATCCACATAGCAAACCTCTCCTGCTCTGGACAGTTCCTGACATGGACAGAGGTGTCAGCAGAGAGCACTGTGGTTAGACTGGAAAGAACTACACAACTTCCTGTGGAACATACAGCAGCTGATACAGTGGGGATCAAAAGTTTGGGCACCCCAGGTAAAAAAAATTGTATTAATGTGCATAAAGAAGCCAAGGAAAGATGGAAAAATCTCCAAAAGGCATCAAATTACAGATTAGACATTCTTATAATATGTCAACAAAAGTGCGTCAACATGCACTGCGCCCTTTGCAAAGCTGAGACCTGCCAGTGTCATGGATTGTTCTCATTCATCATCTGGGAAGACCAAGTGATGTCAATCTCAAAGGTTTTAAATGCCCAGACTCATCTGACCTTGCCTCAACAATCAGCACCATGGGTTCTTCTAAGCAGTTGTCTAGAAATCTGAAACTGAAAAAAGTTGACGCTCACAAAGCTGGAGAAGACTATAAGAAGATGGCAAAACGTTTTCAGATGTCAATATCCTCTGTTCGGAATGTAATTAAGAAATGGCAGTCATCAGGAACAGTGGAAGTTAAAGCAAGATCTGGAAGACCAAGAAAAATATCAGACAGAACAGCTCGCAGGATTGTGAGAGAACCAATTCAAAACCCACGTTTGACTGCACAATCCCCCAGAAAGATCTGGCAGACACTGGAGTTGTGGTACACTATTCCACTATAAAGAGATACTTGTACAAATATATGGTCTTCATGGAAGAGTCATCAGAAGAAAACCTCTTCTACGTCCTCACCACAAAAATCAGCGTTTGAACTTTGCAAATGAATATATAGACAAGTCTGATGCATTTTGGAAACAAGTTCTGTGGACCGATGAGGTTAAAATTGAACTTACGTTTGGAGAAGAAGGGGAACAGCATTTAATGAAAAGAACCTCTGTCCAACTGTTAAGCATGGGGGTGGATCAATCATGCTTTGGGGTTGTATTGCAGCCAGTGGCACATGGAACATCCCATGAGTAGAAGGAAAAATGGATTCAATAAAATTTCATCAAATTTTGGATGCTCACGTGATGCCATCTGTGAAAAAGAGAGGATGGCTTCTACAAATGGATAATGATCCTAAACACACCTCAAAATCCACGGGGGATTACATCAAGTGGCGTAAACTGAAGGTTTTGCCATGGCCTTCACAATCTCCTGACCTCAACATAATTGAAAATCTATGGATAGACCTTAAAAGAGCAGTGCGTGACAGACAGCCCAGAAATCTCAAAGAACTGGAAGACTTTTGTAAGGAATAATGGGCAAAGATACCTCAAACATGAATTGAAAGACTCTTGGCTGGCTACAAAAAGCGTTTACAAGCTGTGATACTTGCCAAAGGGGGCAGTACAAGATATAAACTCTGCAGGGTGCCCAGACTTTTGCAGATGCCATTTTTTTGTTTTCTGTTATTTTGAAAGTGTAAATGATGGAAATAAAATTTAACTTTTGTTTATCTGATACGTGATTGGCTGAAAAGCAGCACATGACCAGTAAGGATGGACTCCTGTAGATATTCTTTCCATTAATGGCAGATGTGATTGTGGGCTCTGACCTCCCCAATACAGCAAGGGGGAGTGGGGTGATTTCCTCTGATCCAAAAACGAATGAGATCCATTTTGGGGAACTATTCTACACGCAATAGTCCAAAACTATATCTTGATCATAATGCTATACTGCAGTGGTCTTCAACCTGTGTACCTCCAGATGTTGCAAAACTACAACTCCCAGCATGCCCGGACAGCCAACGGCCGTCGGGGCATGCTGGGAGTTGTAGTTTTTATGATATCTTGATCATATTGCTATACTGCAGTGGTCTTCAACCTGCGGACCTCCATATGTTGCAAAACTACAACTCCCACCATGCCCGGACAGCCGTTGGCAACATCTGGAGGTCCGCAGCTTGGAGACCACTGCTATACTGTATAACAAAGTGAACTGCAACTGCAATAATTGCTACCTGGGGAATATGATATATTATGGTATTTTTAGCACCAAAATGTGAACCCTGATCTATTTGTTCATAACTGCATTACAGCACTAGGGGCGTACATGCATAGTGCTCCCCCTAACTCCGTGGTCACCTGTTATTAGCCGGACAAGACCTCACTACTGCACACATGAATAGGATTGGCCCACTTTAAAGGGGTTATCCAGGAATAAAAAAGCAGAGTTATTTTTTCCACCCCCCAAAACAGTGCCACACCTGTCCTCAGGTTGTGTGGGATATTGCAACTTGGTTTCTTTCACTTCAATGGAAATGAGCTGTAATGCCACACATAACCTGAGGACAGGTGTGGCGCTGTTTTTGGAAGAAATTGGTTTTACTGTTCTACTAACCTTGGGTAACTCCTCTATTTCGAGGAACCTCTATCCACAGGAGATAAGTGTCTGATCGTGAGGGGTCCAACAGCCCCCAATCTCCTGTATGGGGCCCGGCTACTTACCAGTCCCCAAAGCAATCCTGCCCCCCACCTTTGGAGATGCACTTGTGTGAGGGTGCGCTCAGCCAATCACTGTGGTCATCTTACCATCAGGGGACCCTTCTGCCAAAAATGAGATATTCAAAGCTTCACTGTACCTACTCCATGGCGTCCCATTGATTTCTAGTAATGACTTACTGACTGATGGATTGAGGGTGGGGGGCCCTGAGATGAGGTTCCTGACATTGACCTTATTTATATTCCGTGGGTCTCACCTGGTGGTGTTAGTCCCATCACATTGTATCCTCATCCTTTTTTCTCTGCATTCTTTGTGCCCCTTGTTTATAGTCATTGTGAGCTTGGCCTGTGTATATTAAAGTGGTACTCCTCCCCTAGATATCTTAGGGGATAAGATGTCTGATCACGGGGGTCCCTCCGCTGGGGACCCCCTTGATCTCAGCTGCAACACCCAGACGTTCGGTGCACGGAGCAAACTTCGCTCCGTGCCGGATGACTGGCGATGCGGAGGCTTGTGATGTCATGGCCACACCCCCTCAATGTAAGTCTATGGGAGGGGATAGTCACACCCCCTTCCATAGACTTGCATTGAGGGGGCATAACCGTGACATCACGAGCCTCTGGGGCTGCACCCGATGCTCTAAACGAATGCCAGGTGCAGCACGGAGATAACGGGGGTCCCCAGCGGCAGGACCCCTGCGATCAGACATCTTATCCCCTATCCTTTAGATAGGGGATAAGATGTCTAGGGGCGGAGTACCCCTTTAAGAAAGGAGAAATATCGAGTACGCTCATAATATCAATTCGATCTGCAGCAACCAGAGAGCCAGGTTGTAGGTGCAGTGTTTTAGGTGATCCTTCCATTTATTATTCATAAAGATTTATTCCAAAGCTATATCAATTGCATTCAAAAGTAATTGCCACCCCCCCCCCCCCCCCCTCAGCAGTACCAATGGCGAGCACTGGCAATACATTGCAATGAGTCTTTCCCATTGCTCATGAGGAATTCTGGTGTGTTAAACGCTACGGAATTATTTTAAAGGGGGTATCCAGGAAAAGGAAAAAACGCTCCCCGTCTGTCTTCAGGTTGGGTGTGGTATTACAGCTTGGCTTCATTCACTTCAATGGAACTGAGCTGCAGAACCACACCCAACTTGGAGACAGAAGGGGAGTGTTTTTTGAAAGAAATTAGCTCTTTTTTTTCTATTCCTGGATAACCCCTTTAATTCGGCTCTATTGGAGGGCCCATTTTCATGTCTTGTCCATGGCTGTAACATAGAATAACCGTTAAAGAGTACCAGTCTTGATCTTGTTAAATGTTATAATCCTTCCAAGTCACTTCCCCCATCATGATAAACCTCCCCCCTGCCTATATTTTTTATTATTTTTTAGTTTTCTACCTTGATATTGTTCTGTACTTTCTGCTCAGTCTCAATCAGATTCACAGACTGGGAAGGGGCGTTCCCCAGCAGACATGACATCATCTGAAGCCATACAGGGGAGAACTTCCTCCCTCACTCTGCTACACACAGCCCAGAGCAGTTCAGTGTGAGATGAGCTATGATTGGCTAAGGCTGCACCCCCTCCCCCCCCACCCCCCAGCACTTCAGACTGCATTTCCTGATTCGGACTTCTGCCAGGCCAGCAGGAGTCTAAAGTCTGTGCAGGAGATAGAGACAAGTAGGGAGACACCTAGTGGCAGCTTTTTTAAACACAAATAAAATATCGAAAACGTTATTTTTTTTAAACAAAATACATTAGAAAGACTTTTTTATTTACCATAAGGAGCGCAATAGCAAAAATTTGTTTTAATGACAGTGCCCATTTAAGCGTGCCTGAGGAAGGTCCATGCTGTAAGGACCGAAACGCATCGCATATTTTATGCCTAATCCATATCTTCCCAGGCATATCTTACTAGTGGTATTTGCAAAACACATGGAGTAGCCATGAACAACCTTTGGATCCCACCCGGATTCTAATTGGTACCATATGTTACGGGACCCATGTCTTCCATACAGTTCAGACGATGGAATATTCACCCGAGGGTCTTAGGGTTCTTCAAGATGTTATTTTTGGAGAATCTAAAACGCAAGCTTCTTTCGGTCAGCATTGGTTTGCGCCATTTTTGCCCAGTGTCTTATGATAAAATCGTGTCCATTGACCCTACCTGAGACATGTGAGCCTTCAGATCCCTTGATGTCTTTATGGCTTTATCTTTTGTGACCATCTTGTCAGTCGTCAATGTAATTTTGCTTGGTCGGCCTCTCCTGGGAGGGGTCACCACAAGTTTTCTCCATTGGTGGATATTGGCTCTCACTGGAGACCTCAGTGATCCCCAACCAGGGTGCCCCCAGCTGGTGCAAAACTACAATTCCCAGCATGCCCGGACAGCCTTTGGCTGTCCGGGCATGCTGGGAGTTGTAGTTTTGCACCAGCTGGAGGCACACTGGTTGGGAAACGCTGTCCTAGCTGCTTTACATTGCCAAACACCTTTAGTTGTGTGGGCATGCTTGGAGGTGTAGTTTAGCAACAGCTGGAGGCACACTGGTTGGGAAACGCTGTCCTAGCTGCTTTACATTGCCAAACAGCTTTAGTTGTGTGGGCATGTTGGGAGTTGTAGTTTTAGCAACAGCTGGAGGCACACTGGTTGGGAAACGCTGTCCTAGCTGCTTTACATTGCCAAACAGCTTTAGTTGTGTGGGCATGCTGGGAGGTGTAGTTTTAGCAACAGCTGGAGGCACACTGGTTAGGAAACGCTGTCCTAGCTGCTTTACATTGCCAAACAGCTTTAGTTGTGTGGGCATGCGGGGAGTTGTAGTTTAGCAACAGCTGGGGGCACACTGGTTGGGAAACGCTGTCCTAGCTGCTTTACATTGCCAAACAGCTTTAGTTGTGTGGGCATGCTTGGAGGTGTAGTTTAGCAACAGCTGGGGGCACACTGGTTGGGAAACGCTGTCCTAGCTGCTTTACATTGCCAAACAGCTTTAGTTGTGTGGGCATGTTGGGAGTTGTAGTTTTAGCAACAGCTGGAGGCACACTGGTTGGGAAACGCTGTCCTAGCTGCTTTACATTGCCAAACAGCTTTAGTTGTGTGGGCATGTTGGGAGTTGTAGTTTTAGCAACAGCTGGAGGCACACTGGTTGGGAAACGCTGTCCTAGCTGCTTTACATTGCCAAACAGCTTTAGTTGTGTGGGCATGCTGGGAGTTGTAGTTTAGCAACAGCTGGGGGCACACTGGTTGGGAAACGCTGTCCTAGCTGCTTTACATTGCCAAACAGCTTTAGTTGTGTGGGCATGCTTGGAGGTGTAGTTTAGCAACAGCTGGGGGCACACTGGTTGGGAAACGCTGTCCTAGCTGCTTTACATTGCCAAACAGCTTTAGTTGTGTGGGCATGTTGGGAGTTGTAGTTTTAGCAACAGCTGGAGGCACACTGGTTGGGAAACGCTGTCCTAGCTGCTTTACATTGCCAAACAGCTTTAGTTGTGTGGGCATGTTGGGAGTTGTAGTTTTAGCAACAGCTGGAGGCACACTGGTTGGGAAACGCTGTCCTAGCTGCTTTACATTGCCAAACAGCTTTAGTTGTGTGGGCATGCTGGGAGTTGTAGTTTTAGCAACAGCTGGAGGCACACTGGTTGGGAAACGCTGTCCTAGCTGCTTTACATTGCCAAACAGCTTTAGTTGTCTGGGCATGCTGGGAGGTGTAGTTTAGCAACAGCTGGAGGCACACTGGAAAATGCTGTCCTAGCTGCTTTACATTTCCAAACAGCTTTAGTTACCTGGGCAAGCTGGGAGTTGTAGTTTAGCAACAGCTGGAGGCACACTGGTTGGAAAATGCTGTCCTAGCTGCTTTACATTGTCAAACAGCTTTAGTTGTGTGGGCATGCTGGGAGGTGTAGTTTAGCAACAGCTGGAGGCACACTGGTTGGAAAATGCTGTCCTAGCTGCTTTACATTTCCAAACAGCTTTAGTTACCTGGGCAAGCTGGGAGTTGTAGTTTAGCAACAGCTGGAGGCACACTGGTTGGAAAATGCTGTCCTAGCTGCTTTACATTGTCTAACAGCTTTAGTTGTGTGGGCATGCTGGGAGTTGTAGTTTAGCAACAGCACGAGAGTCACGGGTTGGGGAACACTGGTATAAAGGAGTGGGCACAGGATGGTGTATCTGCTGCATATCCTACTGTACTTTTATTTTTGGTTATTTTTTTTTATTTTATTATGTTGTTAATTTCCCTATTTTTGACAAATGCAACCACAGTTTTTACATGCGGTATCGGGACCTACCATAGGCTCAGATGCAGGAAATTGCAAAACTGAGATGGAGATTAGGGTATTTACAGAAGGAGAACACATGCTATGGCTCCTCGCCTCGGGTCCCCAGTACTTGTTGTTCTTTCTGAGTTAATAGTGCGGCCATACACATTAGCCAAAATGTCGTCTGGTCCTGCCGATCTCTCCTCTAACAGATGGGGATGTCCAGGGGAGAGAAGAGTCAGACATGCTGGATTTCAAGGGCTTAATCCTTTTGTTCTCGAATAGTTTAAACCCCCCGCCCCCTTTCCCTTCCCCCTCCTGTCTGGCAGCGGCTGACCCCTCCTTTCTCCATCGAGAGCACATGAACATTCTGCAATGCCAAAGATTCATGTGTATGGGAAGATTGGGAGAGAATGCAAACATCCGTCTAACAGCTATTGAAGATGTGTGGCCACCTTTAAAGGGATACTATACAGGAAAACATTTTTGCTTTTTAAATCAATTGGTGCCAGAAAGTTAAACAGATTTGTAAATTACTTCTATTTAGAAAATCTCAACTCCACAGGAAGTTCTTTTCTTTTCGAATTTCCTTTCTGTCTGACCACAGTTCTCTCTGCTGACACCTCTGCCCATGTCAGGAACTGGATAGTTTTTCTATAGAGATTTGCACCTACTCTGGAAAGTTCCTAAAATGTACAGAGGTGTCAGCAGAGAGCACTGTGGTCAGACAGAAAGGAAATTCAAAAAGAAAAGAACTTCCTGTGGATCATACAGCAGCTGCAAAGTACTGGAAGGATTAAGATTTTTTAATAGAAGTATTTTACAAATTTGTTTAACTTTCTGGCACCAGTTGATTTAAAATAATAATAATAATAATAATAATAATAATAATAATGTTTTCCAGTGGAGTACCCCTTTATTAAATGGGCACTTTTAGAAGCAAAACCTTTTTATATGTTGTACATCTTGGCAAAACATTAACCTTTCTTCTTTTACTTCATAGAACATATTATCTCCTTTATATAAATCATGGCTTATAAAAAAAAAAAGACCACTAGGGGTCCCCATACCATCCAGAACATAATCCTGTTCGGCTGCAACGTCATCTTTTTCCCAGCTGAAGCACAGGCTGGGACAAAGTCCAGGAAGTGAGGGTGGGACTAGCTTTCCTCAGTGCTCACTCCTGTCCCATCAGACTTCGGCAGAAAAACAGAGAGGAGGGTGTTACAGAGCAGCCTGCAGTGATTGGATGAACAGACCCAGCACAGCACAGCAGATTTAGGGAGGAAGTAAACCTTTTTTTCAGATACTGAGATTAGGACTGTATCACATGTTCTATACTAGGGGTTTTTATGCCCAAGGTGCATTATCCTGCACTTATCTTTGCATCTGATGAAGAGATATTTTAGTGACAAAGTGCGTAATGCGACTTTTGACCTTGGTCTTACAAAGTGGTTGGCTCAGAATGAGCATGTTTTTTGTTGTCTTTTGTTGTTGTTTTTTTATTTTGTTTCCAAGTACCCTACATGTATTTATGGGCCAGGAGCGCATAAACCTGCATAGCGATTCCCGGGAGGCTGCACCACTTTACTTACTGATACGTCTTCACAAGCTGTAGTTACTCGCACACAACAGGAACAGATAAGCAGTATAATCCTGCAACGTCTTTCTCATGTGTGTGTATATATATATATATATATATATATATATATATATATACATATATACTATCCACAGGAGTCCAACCACTGCTTCATTCCAACAGGAGTGTCAGGACCCATTCTTATAATCGCAAGCGGTTCCAGCAGTCGGATCCTACACTTATATCCTATCCTGTGGAATGGCTTGAATACCCCTTTAAAGGGGTACTCCACTGGAAAACAATTTTATTTTTATTTTTTTAATCAATTGGTGCCAGAAAGTTAAACAGATTTGTAAAATACTTCTATTAAAAAAATCTTAATCCTTCCAGTACTTATCAGCTGCAGGAAGTTCTTTTATTTTTGAATTTCCTTTCTGCCTGACCACAGTGCTCTCTGCTGACACCTCTGTCCATGTCAGGAACTGTCCAGAGCAGGAGAGGTTTTCTATGGGGATTTTTTCCTGCTCTGGACAGTTCCTGAAATGAACAGAGGTGTCAGCAGAGAGCACTGTGGTCAGACATAAAAGAACTTCCTGTGGATCATACAGCAGCTGATAAGTACTGAAAGGATTAAGATTTTTTAATAGAAGTAATTTACAAATCTGTTTTGTAAACTTCCTGGCACCAGTTGATAAAAAAATAAAATAAAAAAGTTTTCCAATGGAGTACCCCCCTTTTAGGGTACGTTCCCACCTGGCCTATTTTGCTGCGTATTTGCTGCTGCATATTTTCCTACCCATTGACTTCAATGGGAAATAAAATACGCAGCAGCAAAATACGCCAGGTGGGAATGTACCCTTAGAGTGCATTCTCACGTGCGTATTTTTGCTGCAGATCTGCTGCAGATCTGCTTCTGCAGATTTTGCTGCCCATTAAAGTCTATGGGCAGCAAAATCTGCAGCATCAAGATCTGCAGCAAAAATACGCACATGTGAACGAACCCTTAAGCCTCAGGCACGTTTCCCCAATCCCAGGTTTACTTCCAACATGTCTGCAATAATGTTAACTCTTAGTGCATTTGCCAGAGTTCCCCAACCAGGGCGCCTCCAGCTGTTGCAAAACTACAACTCCCAGCATGCCCGGACAGCCAAAGGCTGTCCGGGCATGCTGGGAGTTGTAGTTTTGCAACAGCTGGAGGCTCCCTGGTTGGGGAACTATGGTATATGGTCATAACTAAAGGTTTATGGGAAGCCACATAGCATAGGGTTTGGGGCCCCTTAACCACTGGTTGGGGGGGGGCACTGCCCTGTTTTTAAAGGGGTACTCCCGTGGAAAACTTTTTAAAGGGCCATACAAAGATCATTGCAATGCTGGTAGATCAGCACATGGAGCATATGCACGAGGCCTGATCCTGCAGAATAGCGACAAATGGACTTCAAAGGCGCGGTGGGTCTTTTGCGACGCTGACTCGGAACAGGCACATCAGGTGAGTATAAAAGGTTTATTAAAATGCAACGCGTTTCACCGCACATGGGCGGCTTCATCAGGCATCTTTGATCCTGCAGAATGACAGGGCCCAGGGACTTACACACATTGACTAGAAAGGGGGCTTGAGCCCCTGCCCTTTTGACACTGGGTATTGGGCATCATTATGTGGGCATTTACATAAATAATTATGAGTGCCCTTCTTTTTTCTCTTTAGGCCCTGCCCCCAAAAATGTCTGTGCACATCACTGCCAGGGCCCCTGCACTCCTGTGGTCACCTACCATAAGAGGAGCACATCGGCCGACTGAGGAGTCTTTTCTTATTAATATTTAAGTATCTCGGGCCCCTATGTAAATGACCAAAGGCAACTAAAGGGGAGGGGGGCAGGGATTGCATGGAGGAAATCACAGCTCGCCCCCTGAATGGCCGACCAATCCGAAATGCTTTGTGCAGATGGTCCCCATGATAGACATTGCTGCACCTCAGATCAGTCCTCGTGTGACTTCTCTTAATTCTCCCTCTGACATGGATCTGGATGTATTCCTGGGGATTCTGACTAGCAATCTGCCTGGTGAATAATTTACTAGGGACACCATAGGCAGTCTATGAAAATCAGCAGCCACCACCTTAACCCCTTCTTCACTGGAGCAGGCTATAGACAGACCGAGCTGACAGACATGCGTGTGTATGTGTGTATATATATATATATATATATATATATATATATATATATATATATTGTGTGTGTGTGTGTGTGTATATATATATATATATATATATATATATATATATATATAAAAAATGTGTGTGTGTGTGTGGGGGGGGGGTTATTGATACAGTCTTACATTTAGACAGCCTAAAACTAGACGAGACAGTCAGGAGCTGCGCCCGATTGGTTGCGGTGGTGCACACTGTGTCCCTCACAATCCCATCAGCCATATACCAGGGTTTAGTTGCCATAGATGCAGAAATTATCAACACAAAATGGTAATAATCCAGTCAATTATGTGAGATCTATAGATCCTGTGAGCAACAGGATCCGATAATGATCTGGTGAGGAAGGGGAGGCACCACATCCATCCCATATTTATGGGATCTATCTGAGATATGATAGATAGATAGATATGAGATAGATAGATAGATAGATAGATATGAGATAGATAGATATGAGATAGATAGATAGATAGATAGATATGAGATAGATAGATAGATAGATAGATATGAGATAGAAAGATAGATATGAGATAGATAGATATGAGATAGATAGATATGATAGATAAATAGATAGATATGAGATAGATAGATAGATAGATATGAGATAGATAGATATGAGATAGATAGATAGATATATATGAGATAGATAGATATTAGATTTCCCTTTTAAAAGGGGATCTTAAGGGTTAATCTCTGCAGGAAGCGCCTCTTAAGGGGAGAGTTGTTCCTCAAATATCCATCTGAGAAGTTTCTGCAGTGGCGGTATACTCATGTACTCATATACTGAAATATGCGTCACTTCCATGGTACATACTCTGGGGGCCAATTACTACACTGCCTGATACATGGAGTTCATCCTGTTGTTGCAGCGTTATGTCATGATGTTGCAGTGTTATGTCATGATGTAGCAGTGTTATGTCATGATGTAGCAGTGTTATGTCATGATGTACCAGAGTTATGTCATGATGTTGCAGCGTTATGTCATGATGTTGCAGCGTTATGTCATGATGTAGCAGTGTTATGTCATGATGTAGCAGTGTTATGTCATGATGTAGCAGTGTTATGTCATGATGTACCAGAGTTATGTCATGATGTTGCAGCGTTATGTCATGATGTTGCAGCGTTATGTCATGATGTAGCAGTGTTATGTCATGATGTAGCAGTGTTATGTCATGATGTAGCAGTGTTATGTCATGATGTACCAGAGTTATGTCATGATGTTGCAGCGTTATGTCATGATGTGGCAGCGTTATGTCATGATGTGGCAGCGTTATGTCATGATGTAGCAGTGTTATGTCATGATGTGGCAGTGTTATGTCATGATGTAGCAGTGTTATGTCATGATGTAGCAGTGTTATGTCATGATGTAGCAGTGTTATGTCATGATGTAGCAGTGTTATGTCATGATGTAGCAGTGTTATGTCATGATGTAGCAGTGTTATGTCATGATGTAGCAGTGTTATGTCATGGTGTAGCAGTGTTATGTCATGATGTAGCAGTGTTATGTCATGATGTAGCAGTGTTATGTCATGATGTAGCAGTGTTATGTCATGATGTAGCAGTGTTATATCATGGTGTAGCAGTGTTATGTCATGATGTGGCAGCGTTATGTCATGATGTTGCAGCGTTATGTCATGATGTTGCAGAGTTTCGTCACGATGGTGCAGAATATTTTCACCTATTTGTCTGATTGTTTCCCCAGGGATAAGCGGGGCCAGAGGTGTGTGACATGGCTGCTCAGCTTAGCTGTGTGTACATGTTCATTGGAGGGTTAGGGAACATAACTGTCTCCTAACAAACATTAAAATGTTCTGCACCTTTGTAATATATTCCCTGTTACAAGCCCTTACCACGTTCAAGATCCTGCTTGCTGTCAGTGAATGGAGACATCCTTCTATCCGCTTTAAGGCTGAAAACCGCTGTGATCACGTTCAACTGACAAGGATGCAGAGATTGTGAAATGACAAAGCTCTGCCCTCCTGTATCTAGTTCAGCACTGTTTATAGGGACACTCTGGCCGACACTCTTTAAAGGGGCACTCTGAATTGCTTCTTATTATGGGCATTCAGGCTTGGCTGACTGTTTATAGGGGCACTCTGGCTGACACTGTTTTTGGCTCACTCTGGCTGTTTATGGGACACCCTGGCACTGTTTATGAGGGCACTCTATCTGGCACTGTTTATGGGGGCACACTAGCTTACTGTTTATGCGCACTGTGGCTAGCATTGTTTATGGAGCACTCTGGCTAGCACTGTTTATGGGGCACACTGGCTTAAAACACTTTATGGGGGCACACTGGCTTAGCTGACTGTTTATGGGGGCACTCTGGCTGACACTGTTTATTGCATAACTCTGACTGGCACTATTTATGGGGTACTCTGGCTATTTATGGGGGCACTCTCATGATTGGGCTTTATTATCAGGGCACCATCTGTATGGCCCTATTTATGGGGTACTCTGGCTGGTACTGTTTATGGAGGCACTCTTGAGATTGGTCTGTATTCTTAGGGCAGTGTTTATGGAGGGACTCTAGAGCTTTTTATTGGGCTTATTTTGATCTGTCTATAGGGACTCTCGGTTTCTGTCTATAGGGGGACTCTGACCCCGGTAATGGAAGTCTTCCGGCTTCCTTCAAGTGAGTATGTATCTCCCAGGTCTACAATCTTCCTTATGGGACTCTCAAAGGTCGACACATGACCACATCGGTACACTCTATGGGAGCAGACAACACCTGCAGCTGCACGGGGGCCCGGGAAGGGTTACAGGGGGCCCCATCCCACTGCACCACTGGCTCCAGCTCAGCAAGGGGGAAGGAGGTGGCCCAAGGGTCATGCTGCCCTAATGTTCTACAAAGGATGGGGGGTGGGGAAGGGGGGGTTACCCCCTCACCACCACCACCATCATCCCCGCCTTCGACCCTATGTGGGCCTCAACCGTTTTTTCCTGGATCCCTTATTGTGACTGTGTCTGCGATCTGGGTAAATAAGGGGTTAAATATCTCGCATTATTACAGCAATGAGGATCTACTTAGCTTCCTGTGTGTGCGGCGTTAGGGTGAATACACGGCAGAGATATGGAGCATGGAGATTCAGCCGTATACACACTGCTAGTAGTTGGTGAACCAGGGAGCTCAGGATGAACAACCTTTTAAGCCTAAGCTGCAGTGCATAGAATGGTGGAATTTGCAGTGCATTTAAAGCGATGCTTCCCAACCATTGTGCCTCCAGCTGTTGTAAAACTACAACTCCCAGCATGCCCGGACAGACGTATACACACTGCTACTAGTAGTTGGTGAACCAGGAAGCCCAGGATGAACAAACCTTTGAGCCTAAGCTGCAGTGCATAGAATGGCGGAATTTGCACCATTGCGCCTCCAGCTGTTGCAAAACTACAACTCCCAGCATGCCCGGACAGCTGTATATACACTGCTCTTAGTAGTTGGTGAACCAGGAAGCACAGGATGAACAACCCTTTAAGCCTAAGCTACAGTGCATAGAATGGCAGAATTTACAGTGCATTTAAAGCGATGCTTCCCAACCATTGCGCCTCCAGCTGTTGCAAAACTACAACTCCCAGCATGCCCAGACAGTCGTAAACACACTGCTACTAGTAGTTGGCGAACCAGGTGGCTCAGGATGAACAACCCTTTTAGCCTAAGCTACAGTGCATAGAATGGCTGTATTTACAGTCCATTTAAAGCGATGCTTCCCAACACTTGCACCTCCAGCTGTTGCAAAACTACAACTCCCAGCAGGGAGTTGTAGTTTTGCAACAGCTGGAGGCCCCAATTTAGAGGGCGCATCGGGCATTGTCAGTGAGCAGCTTAGTGGAAAATCCCTTAAAGGACCCTCACATGTTGCATGGCTCTTTATGATGGAGGGAGGGGTGAGGGGGTGGTGGGGGACCTGTGCAGTGAATGCGGATGCATAGACAGAACAGACAGGCGGGAGCCTGGGAGGGGTAGGGTGGAGGTGGGGGCAGGGAGGGGTGCAGTGCATAGACATGAACACTACAGTAACTGCATTGCCCCATCTGGGTTAGCAGATCAGTCACTGCAAACAAGAGCCATATTGTTGCCGAGCAGCTGCCATGTTTGCTGCCATGCAGTGCGATCAGTCACGTGCGCCCAGGTTTTTTCTCCCCTCCGGACCTGACGCCTCAGTACTGTACATATAATGGAGATAACTGTGGTTATTCTTCACAGATCTGCAGCTGCCGGATGTCTCCGATCCCTGAGACGGAGAAAGAGGCACAGAGGGCGTCATTGTGTTTACAGTGACCCCACCAGCAGAATAGTGAGTACAGCTCTGGAGTATAATACAGGATATAACTCAGGATCAGTACAGGATAAGTAATGTAATGTATGTACACAGTGACCTCACCAGCAGAATAGTGAGTACAGCTCTGTACAGGATATAACTCAGGATCAGTACAGGATAAGTAATGTAATGTATGTACACAGTAACCTCACCAGCAGAATAGTGAGTACAGCTCTGGGGTATAACACAGGATATAACTCAGGATCAGTACAGGATAAGTAATGTAATGTATGTACACAGTGACCTCACCAGCAGAATAGTGAGTACAGCTCTGGAGTATAATACAGGATATAACTCAGGATCAGTACAGGATAAGTAATGTAATGTATGTACACAGTGACCTCACCAGCAGAATAGTGAGCTCAGCTCTGGAGTATAATACAGGATATAACTCAGGATCAGTACAGGATAAGTAATGTAATGTATGTACACAGTGACCTCACCAGCAGAATAGTGAGTACAGCTCTGGAGTATAATACAGGATATAACTCAGGATCAGAACAGGATAAGTAATGTAATGTATGTACACAGTGATCTCATCAGCAGAATAGTGAGTACAGCTCTGGGGTATAATACAGGATATAACTCAGGATCAGAACAGGGTAAGTAATGTATTGTATATACACAGTGACCTCACCAGCAGAATAGTGAGTACAGCTCTGGGGTATAATACAGGATATAACTCAGGATCAGAACAGGATAAGTAATGTATTGTATATACACAGTGACCTCACCAGCAGAATAGTGAGTACAGCTCTGGAGTATAATACAGGATTTAACTCAGGATCAGAACAGGATAAGTAATGTGATGTATGTACACAGTGACCCCACCAGCAGAATAGTGAGTACAGCTCTGGAGTATAATACAGGATATAACTCAGGATCAGTACAGGATAAGTAATGTAATGTATGTACACAGTGACCTCACCAGCAGAATAGTGAGTACAGTTCTGGGGTATAATACAGGATATAACTCAGGATCAGTACAGGATAAGTAATGTAATGTATGTACACAGTGACCTCACCAGCAGAATAGTGAGTACAGTTCTGGGGTATAATACAGGATATAACTCAGGATCAGTACAGGATAAGTAATGTATGTATGTACACAGTGACCTCACCAGCAGAATAGTGAGTACAGTTCTGGAGTATAATACAGGATATAACTCGGGATCAGTACAGGATAAGTAATGTAATGTATGTACACAGTGATCTCACCAGCAGAATAGTGAGTACAGCTCTGGAGTATAATACAGGATATAACTCAGGATCAGTACAGGGTAAGTAATGTAATGTATGTACACAGTGACCTCACCAGCAGAATAGTGAGTACAGCTCTGGAGTAGAATACAGGATATAACTCAGGATCAGTACAGGGTAAGTAATGTAATGTATGTACACAGTGACCTCACCAGCAGAATAGTGAGTACAGCTCTGGGGTATAATACAGGATATAACTCAGGATCAGTACAGGATAAGTAATGTAATGTATGTACACAGTGACCTCACCAGCAGAATAGTGAGTACAGCTCTGGAGTATAATACAGGATATAACTCAGGATCAGTACTGAATAAGTAATGTAATGTATGTACACAGTGACCTCACCAGCAGAATAGTGAGTACAGCTCTGGAGTATAATACAGGATATAACTCAGGATCAGTACAGGATAAGTAATGTAATGTATGTACACAGTGACCTCACCAGCAGAATAGTGAGTACAGCTCTGGAGTATAATACAGGATATAACTCAGGATCAGTACAGGATAAGTAATGTAATGTATGTACACAGTGACCTCACCAGCAGAATAGTGAGTACAGCTCTGGAGTATAATACAGGATATAACTCAGGATCAGTAATGTGATGTATACTTTGACCTAATTCCAGTGTGAAGCACACCACATTTAACTCTTTTAACGTTGGAAGACGCCGCAGTCTTATCGTTCCATCGTCTGGTTGTTATGCTGCCCGGATAATCGAGGATAAAATCATAGCAGCGTGCCCGGACCAGATGGCCACGTGAATTCCACCAGCAAGAATGCAGGCTGTGTCAGTCTCCGGCACGAAGTGACTAATAAGCCTACGACAACAGGAAACATTCGTCTCAAGCACCTGCCTGAGATAAAGATACAAAGGCAGCAGAACGCAGGGAGGGTCAGGACGGGGCTGAGCGCAGCGCAGGCAGGTGACACCGCCATTTGGAGTGTCCTAATAGGAAGTTGTAGGTGTGGTGTGCGCGTGGAGTGACGGCGGGGAGGGGGGGACGGTGTAGTCATTGGATCTTTCTGCCAAGGTTTTTGCATTACCAGCAGAATCTTCTTACCGCAATCTGGTGGCTGAATTGCATGAATTAGCATATCACCGACCGTCAGAAAGAAAAAAAAGTAATTTTAGGTTATTTTAGTCCGTCTCCGCTCAGGATTGTGCGCCGTATCGACTTCATGATTAAATAGCAATCATGGTATCTGCGTACTTTCCAGCAGGTCACATGCTTCTTCTAGTAGACAGGGTTCTGCTTTATCCGCAGGAAACTTTACTGTGGAGGACTGGAGGGGGTGGGCATACCATAGACCGCATCCTTGTGCACTTTTTTGTGTTGCACGTTTGCACTTTTTATGCACCTGGGTCAAGGACTGGAGGTTCTTGTGTGTTATACACACCAATCTGGGGTCTGATATTAAAGGGGTATTCCAGGATTTTTTTTTTATTTGACTATGCTACAGGGGCTGTAAAGTTAGTGTAGTTCATAATATAGTGTCTGTACCTGTGTGTGACGGTTTTCTCACAATTCTTCTGTGATTTTCACCCCAATATTTATTTTTAACAGCATAAAAAATGACTGTTGTCTCGGATTTTTCCCAGCTTGCAATGCGGCCGAGACCCGACATCACTGACGTCAGCTGATGACAGGGAGCCTGTCTGCTTCAATGGGTGGAGGGATCAACTAATGCAACAGCTGGAGGCACCCTGATTGAAAACCACAGGTCTTTTGATGGATGCAGCTCATTTATGTTTCAATGGGTGGGGTGGCTGATGTGTGGGAGGGAGGAAAATGGAATTATGGGATTTGTAGTCAAAAAAAGAAAAGTCAAACAGGAAATACCAGTTCACAAACAGCTAGCCACAGTGTTATGGTAATCTCACAACATAGCCATTTAGCCCCAAGACAAGAGCAGATCCTTCCTAAGCATGTCCATTGCTGTCTGCCAGGTACGTACTAAAATCACCTTATGGTGGAGAACCCCTTTAATACAAATTTAGAGGGTTTGCACGAGGGTCTAAATATATAAAGTGACCTGGTCTGGATATTAATATAAGGGTCAGATCTGTGGTCACATACTAATACAGGAGGTCTGGTCTGGGGTATTATTAATTTGAGGTTCTGAATATATGAAGGAGGTCTGGTCTGAAGTCTGATAATATAACACTTTGGAGTCTTGATTTGGGGTCCTAAATGAGGAGGCCTGGTCTGGGGTCTGAATTAATTTGGAATTCTGAATATATTAAGGAGGTCTGGTCTGGGGTCTGAAATTAATTTTGTGGTCTAATATATTCAAAGGGAGTCTGAATATTTGTAGGTCTGGTCTGTGGTCTGATATTAATATAGGAATACATTATCTGACTATTATTGGGGTCTGAATACATTTAGAGAGTCTGGACTATATTAAGAGACCCTGGTCTGGGGCTGTAAATAAATTAGGGGTCTGGCTATTAAAGGAATACTGTAGTGCAAAATAACTTATCCCCAACCTTCAGATAGGGGATAAGTTATTTTGTACTACAGCATTCCTTTAAAGGGGTACTCCAAAGGATAGGGGATAAGATGTCAGATCGCCGCGGTGCCGCTGCTGGGGACCCCCGGGATCCCCGCTGCGGCACCCCGCTATCATTACTGCACAGAGCGAGTTCGCTCTGTGCGTAATGACGGGCGATACAGGGGACGGAGCAGCGTGACGTCATGGCTCCGCCCCTCGTGACATCACGGCCCGTCCCCTTAATGCAAGTCTATGGCAGGGGGCGTGATGACCGCCACGCCCCCTCCCATAGACTTGTATTGAAAGGGCGTGCCGTGACATCACGAGGGGGCGGAGCCGTGACGTAACGATGCTCCGGCCCCTGTATTGCGCGTCACAGAACTCGCTCTGTGCTGTTATGATAGCGCAGTGCTGCAGCGGGGATCCCGGGGCTCCCCAGCAGCGGCACCGCGGCGATCTGACATCTTATCTCCTATCCTTTGGATAAGGGATAAGATGTCTAGGGACGGAGTACCCCTTTTAATATAAGTGGTTTGATTTGTGGTCTCGATATAGAGGTCCGATCTGATATTAACAGAGGGGGTCTGAATAAATTTTCCCACACCCCTTGAAAATACACTCCAATTTTGTATACAACCTGAGGGTCATGTATAACCCTGTGGCGGGCTCGACCAGGTTCTGCACATTTTCCTAGGACTATTGGGAAAGAAAGATTATGGGGTTAAGACAGTGTTTTCCAACCAGGGTGACTCCAGCTGTTGCAAAACTACATCTCCCAACATGCCCGGACAGCCGAAGGCTGTCCGGGCATGCTGGGAGATGTAATTTTGTAACAGCTGGAGGCCCCCCTTGTTGGGAAACATTGGGTTAAGAGGTAAGAGCTGCACCAAGGCCTGTGGGGCCCAAATACCCCTCTGCCATATAGGACACCGCTGTTATAAATAGCACTTGGTAAGTGGTCGTGCCCTGCTGTGACTAATGGAAAGGTAGGAAGGTCTAGTGATGAGCAGCAGGGGCCATATTCAAATTTGCAATATTTCGCGAATATATGGGCGAATATTCGTCCTATGTTCGCAAAATGTTCGTTTTCTTTTTCCATGCGAAAATTTGTAATGAAATTCGCATAGTGCGCATATATATATATCTTCCACCTAAAATAAGGGAGGGATCATTGTCCAGTCTGGAAGTGCAGATATTCGCATAAATATTCGCATAAATATTTGCATAAAAATTTGAATAAAAAAAAGACTATTCGTCATATATTCAAAATATTTGCGAAATCGCAAAGTGGTGTTATTCGCAGTAGAAATTCGCAATTTGAATATTCACGCTCAACACTAGGAAGGTCTGGTATTGTAGGAAGGAGGTTTGGGGGAGGTACAGAGTGCAGGGTAAAAACATGGGTCACCCATTCCGGACCCCCACTCTATAAGCCAGAGTGGACATCTGCCCTCAATGCTATTGTGTCTATGGAGGATGCCCAATTGGTCTAAGTAGACTGCACCTTTAAAGGGGTACTTCAGTGAAAAACATTTTTTTTTTCTTCATATCAACTGGCTCCAGAAAGTTAAACAGAATCTTAATCCTTCCAGTACTTATCATCTGATGTATGCTTCACATGAAGTACTTTTCTTTTTGAACTTCTTTTCTGTCTGACCACAGTGCTCTCTGCTGACACCTCTGTCCATGTCAGGAACTGTCCACAACAGGAGAGGTTTGCTATGGGGATTTGCTCCTACTCTGGACAGTTCCTGACACGGACAGAGGTGTCAGCAGAGAGCACTGTGGTCAGACTGAAAAGAACCACACAACTTCCTCTAAAGCATATAGCAGCTGATAAGTACTGGAAGGATTAAGATTTTTAAATAGAAGTAATTTACAAATCTGTTTAACTTTCTGGTACCAGTTGATTTAAAAAAAAAAAAAAATTAAATAAAAAAAATTCCAGCAGAGTACCCCTTTAAATGCTAGGTGTCCACATCATGCACACAGCCATCCTTCAGCATCCTCCGCATTATCTTTACCTTCTTCCATTGTCATAAGCAGCACTCATCAAGGGGTTAACACCACTTCATTGCTTTTCTCTCGGCAGATAATACTGCAGATGATCCGCCGTCACCGCTCCTCATATATGTAACACGTTCCGGCTCTGGAAGGCGGAATCACTCGGGCATTGACTTTACATGTTTTCCATCATTGGGCTCTGCCTGATCTCGTCTCCTCAGCCCCTCATACACACTCTGCATTAGGGTCATCACTTCTATATAACACACTAGGTGAGTACACGGCATGGACCCGTCTTTCTACCTGAAACTCGTGGGATAATAAAATACAGTGATCCCTCAACTTACAATGGCCTCAACATACAATAGTTTCAACATACAATGGTCTTTTCTGGACCATTGTAAGTTGAAACCAGACTCAACATACAATGCTACAGACAGTCCAGATCTGTGATACGTGTCAATGGCCGGAAGAACCGACCAATCAGAATGGGCATTCACTGGTAAAACCCTGGTAAAACACTGTATTACTGAAGTGTATGCACTGACTGGTGTCTGATAGCGTCCCCTACAGTACAGGGAGGTATTACATGTTCTGTACTCTTTACCTGTATTACTGAAGTGTATGCACTGACTGGTGTCTGGTAGAGCCCCCTACAGTACAGGGAGGTATTACATGTTCTGTACTATTTACCTGTATTACTGAAGTGTATGCACTGACTGGTGTCTGGTAGCGCCCCCTACAGTACAGAGAGGTATTACATGTTCTGTACTCTTTACCTGTATTACTGAAGTGCATGCACTGACTTGTGTCTGGTAGCCCCCCCTACAGTACAGGGAGGTATTACATGTTCTGTACTATTTACCTGTATTACTGAAGTGTATGCACTGACTGGTGTCTGGTAGCGTCCCCTACAGTACAGAGAGGTATTACATGTTCTGTACTATTTACCTGTATTACTGAAGTGTATGCACTGACTGGTGTCTGGTAGCTTCCCCTACAGTACAGAGAGGTATTACATGTTCTGTACTCTTTACCTGTATTACTGAAGTGTATGCACTGACTGGTGTCTGGTAGCGTCCCCTACAGTACAGGGAGGTATTACATGTTCTGTACTCTTTACCTGTACCAGAGTTACCTGCTCCTCTGGACACCAGGTGAGGGCGGCTCCATGTTACTTTTTTAGGACATTGTGTACTTACTGTACAGGACCCCGAAGAAGCTCCTGTCCTCTACATAGACCAGTGTTTCCCAAGCAGGGTGCCCCCAGCTGTTGAAAAACTACAACTCCCAGCATGCCCGGACAGCCTTTGGCTGTCCGGGCATGCTGGGAGTTGTAGTTTTGCAACAGCTGGAGGCACCCTGGTTGGGAAACACTGACATAGACAGTGATTACAGCTCCCAGCAGATCTTTATTACATTTATATGGAAGGATTTGCTTTATCTATATTAATGTTCTACTTATTTTTCTTTAATCCTCACTTTTTCCTATTTTTGGATGACATTTTGGTGCTTTTAGAACCAATTACCAGGTTTCCATAGAGTTATGTTCTCAACATACAATGGTTTCAACATACAATGGTCGTCCTGGAACCAATTAATATTGTAACTTGAGGGACCACTGTATAAATAACACAATATCTTCAGGAGACGGGGAAAGCTGGGGGAGTAGTGTGAGCCCTGCACTGTATACAGCCTGCCATCCAGCTTTTCCAGTCTCTTGAGAATATCTGTCTGGTAAAGCAGCCATATTGGAGCACTTTTGGAAAGCTGGGTGGCATGTAGCTTTCCCAGTTTCTTGAAGCCCCAGCAGTGATAGGCTGCTCGTCCTCCCTGCAGCAGTGCTGCCATGCCCTCTCCCTACCCCCGCACTTGGCTCTGCTGTTTTACTTACAGGCTGCAAAGATTGTTGATATCGGGACATCCCTTAAAGGGGTTCTCCACGATAAGGTGATTTTAGTAGGTACCTGGCAGACAGCCATTTATCCCCAAGACAAGCGCAGATCCTTTCTAAGCATGTCCATTTCTATGTTGTGAGATTACTATAACACTGTGGCTAGCTTTTTGTGAACTTGTATTTCCTGTTTGACTTTTCTTTTTTTGACTACAAATCCCATAATTCCATTTTCCTCCCTCCCACACATCAGCCACCCCACCCATTAAAACATAAATGAGCTGCATCCATTCAAAAGACCTGCGGTTTTCAATCAGGGTGCCTACAGCTGTTGCATTAGATGCAGATTGATCCCTCCACCCATTAAAGCAGACAGGCTCCCTGTCATCAGCTGACTAGTGATGTCATGTCTCGGCCGCATTGCAACCTGGGAAAAATCTGAGACAACAGTCATTTTGTATGCTGTTAAAAATAAATAGTGTGGTGAAAATCACAGAAGAATTGTGAGAAAACCGTCACACACAGGTACAGACACTATATTATGAACTACACTAACTTTACAGCCCCTGTAGCATAGTCAAATAATAAAAATTCCTGGAATACCGCTTTTAATAGTCTATACACGGCAGAATTTCTAGCGGAAATTCAGAAGTGTGAATGGGAGTGCGGAATCCCATAGAAGTCTATGAGCTTTAATTTGAGGCGGAATTCCACAAGTGGAAATTCTGCCGTGTGAATAGACCCTAAGGCTGGGTTCACACTGCGGAATCTCTGGTCAGAAAATTTCAGCCCGGAGATTCCGAGTGCGGCCAGCGCCGACTAAATCAGTTGGCGCTAGGACCGCGTGGGCACTGCAGTCTCCAATAGACTGCAATGTGCTCCGCGAGTATTTCCGCCTGAAGAAAGAGCAACGCCATTCTTCAGGAGGAAATTTTCAAGCGGATTTTCTGTTCACAAATTCCGAAGTGTGAATGGAAACCCATTCACTATACATTTTAGTAAACAGAATTTCTGCCTTTAATTTCAAAGCGGAATTGCAGGCGGAAATTCCATAGTGTGAACCTAACCTAAGGCTGGGTTCACACTACAGAAATTCCTCCTGTCTGCTTGCAAAAGAGTAATTTCTGCCTCCAAAGCCTATTTTCTGTTGCAGGTGGAATTTTGTAATTTACACAAGTATTTCGCCCCTATTCCAGACAGTTTTTGCGCCCCCAATTCAGAATGGAAAATTTGAAGCAGAAAACAGTGGGAGTGCACTAAGGACCAAAGTTTGACCCCTTTTGGACCATTTGGTCACATCACCAGAACCAGGTTAAAATTGCAGCCCAGTTCAATTGAAGTGAATCAAGAAGAGATGTAATACCATCATAACCTGAAGACAGGGATGGCGCTGTTTTTGGAAGAAAGACGCTATGTTTTACTAATACTGGATAACTCCGAATTCCCTAAAATTGAGTGGAAATTTGATTTAAAGTCAGGAGATGAGAAATCCCCTTTACTGTAGTATTATAACAGAGGTGCAAATACTTTTGTATTCGGGTGATACAGATGTTTGATGACTATAATACATGTTTATTTATTTATATAGCGCCTTCAGATTCTGCAGTGCGGAATAATTAAAGAAACTATTGTCATTTTGTTGTTATTCCTTTGGTCTATAACAGTGTTTCCAAACCAAAGTGTCTCCAACTGTTGCACAACTACAACTCCCAACATGCCTGGACAGCCTTGGTAGATATGAGATAGATATGAGATAGATAGAAAGATATATATGTGTTGTCGGGTGAGGGTAATATGTGAATTTACCTTTTCGGGATGCCAGGGCGTGGTTGACTTGTACACCACAAGAGGTAGACCAGCTTCTCCTGTGCAAATAATTACTCCACTGCAAGGTTATGGATAACTGGCTCTACTGAGGATGGAAAAATGGTACAATCCGTTACAGCTCAGATTAACATGAATGAGATGCAGGGTGAACTTTGGGAAGCTTAATGGCTTGCTGGAACTTGTAGTGGTATAATTCTGCGACTGACTTCCTGTATGCCACCCACGCTAGACTTTAGTGACTTCGTCTTGACTTGAATTGATCCCCAGACTTTAGTGCTTACCGCCAGACTTTGACTTTCACTTGGGTAGTGGGGTTAACTGATAGAAGATGCGTGGTTGCTGGACTAGGCCTCAGGCCTCCTTCAGAATCACCTCACAGACTCCTCAGACTTCTCCCAACTGTAACTCTGGTTACACTATATATGGAGCAGGTTTTGAGCATTCCCATTGGGCGGATAAGTCACATGGTTCACCTCTGCATACTCCCCTAACAACAAGATTAAGTGACAAGTGCATAGAAAATACCAATAACTTAACCATTGCATAGCTTTATATTGTGAAATATAGAGTCCTGAGGAGAGTGGGCCCAAGACGGACATTGAAGCAGCATCTGCCACACAGGATGGGCAGGAGTACAGAAGAACACTTAATTCTGTACTGGGTCACCACAGATAGATAGATAGATAGATAGGAGATAGATAGATAGGAGATAGATAGATAGATAGATAGGAGATAGATAGATAGACATGAGATAGATAGATAGATAGATAGATATGAGAGAGATAGATAGGAGATAGATAGATATATAGATAGATAGACATGAGATAGATAGATAGTTATGAAATAGATAGATATGAGATAGATAGATAGATAGTTATGAGATAGATAGATAGATAGATATGAGAGAGATAGATAGATATGAGAGAGAGAGATAGATAGATATGAGAGAGAGAGATAGATAGATATGAGAGAGAGATAGATAGATATGAGAGAGAGATAGATATGAGAGAGATAGATAGATAGATATGAGAGCGATAGATAGATAGATATGAGAGAGATAGATAGATAGATATGAGAGAGATAGATAGATAGATAGATAGATAGATATGAGATAGATAGATAGATAGATAGATAGATATGAGAGAGATAGATAGATAGATATGAGATAGATAGATATGAGATAGATATGAGATAGATAGATATGAGATGGATAGATAGATAGATATGAGATAGATAGATATGAGATAGATAGATAGATAGATATGAGATAGATAGATATGAGATAGATAGATAGATAGATAGATATGAGAGAGATAGATAGATATGAGATAGATAGATAGATATGAGAGAGATAGATAGATATGAGATAGAAAGATAGATAGATAGATAGATAGATAGATAGATAAATAGATAGATAGATAGATAGCGGAAACACTGATCAATAATTTACATTCAGTGACAAATACAATAATAAATGACACCTGGAAAGGGGGGTTGAATACTTTTGTTTTTCACACAAATTTGTATATAGATTAAAATGCGCAGTAGAGATTGGATGTTGTATGTACCGGATATACCAGATCTCCTTATGCGCCATATTTAACACATCTTGCATCTGTATTCCATGTCTGAACATTGCATTCGGTTTGGACGGATTTCTTAATGAAATGAGGGCGATGGTTCTGCCTCCTGAGGGCGAGGAATCAGATTTATAAACCTTGTGTTTTTAGCTCAGTTTTCATCCGTAGTAATGATAATCTTGCAGGAGGAGGTTTCTCGCCCCGGCGCTTCATACATAAAATATTTTAATATATATATATATATATGCACCTTTATCAGCTCTGGGTCATCACTGTCACCACTCGAGTCTTTTCTTCTGGACAAAGTGTCCGTCTATGGATCTAAGTCTAAAATAAAAAAATAATTTACACATTATTTGTGCAGTTGGAAAGTTCTGTGTCCCCCACATGTAGCCTCCAATAGACATGTGATGCATAAATTACCAACTTTATGATGTGATGGGACGAGGACTGGAGGAGCTCCGGGGCGTAATATCTCCGGAATTGTCTGTGGATGGAAAATCTTCTCTATGGAAATGTAAGGAATAAGGATATATGCACATCAATCTCTAAATGTTAACACTTACTTATAAAAAGATTCACTGTCTATGTCTCTATCTCATATCCATCTATCTCATATCCATCTATCTCATATCCATCTATCTCATATCTATCTCAGATCCATCTATCTATCTCATATCCATCTATCTATCTCATATCCATCTATCTCATATCCATCTATCTCATATCCATCTATCTATCTCATATCTATCTATCTATCTATCTCATATCCATCCATCTATCTATCTCATATCTATCTATCTCTCATATCCATCTATCTATCTCATATCTATCTATCTCATATCCATCTGTCTCAAATCTGTCTCATATCTATCTCATATCCATCTATCTATCTATCTCATATCCATCTATCTATCTATCTCATATCCATCTATCTCATATCCATCTATCTCATATCTATCTCATATCCATCTATCTCATATCCATCTATCTATCTCATATCTATCTATCTATCTATCTATCTCATATCTATCTATCTCATATCCATCTATCTATCTCATATCTATCTATCTATCTATCTCATATCCATCCATCTATCTATCTCATATCCATCTATCTATCTATCTCATATCTATCTATCTCATGTCTATCTATCTCTCATATCCATCTATCTATCTCATATCTATCTGTCTCAAATCTGTCTCATATCTATCTCATATCCATCTATCTATCTATCTCATATCTATCTCATATCTATCTATCTATCTCATATCTATCTATCTCATATCCATCTATCTCATATCCATCTATCTCATATCTATCTTATATCCATCTATCTCATATCTATTTATCTATCTCATATCCATCTATCTCATATCTATTTATCTATCTCATATCCATCCATCTATCTATCTCATATCCATCTATCTATCTCATATCTATCTATCTATCTATCTATCTCTCATATCCATCTATCTATCTCATATCTATCTTATATCTATCTGTCTCATATCTATCTATCTATCTATCTCTCATATCTATCTATCTCTCATATCTATCTATCTCTCATATCTATCTATCTCTCATATCTATCTATCTCTCATATCTAACTGTCTATCCATCTATCTCATATCTATCTATATATCTATCTATCTATCTATCTATCTATCTATCTATCTCTCTCATATCTATCTATCTATCTCATATCTATCTATCTATCTCATATCTATCTATCTCATATCTATCTATCCATCTCATATCTATCTATCTATCTATCTATCTATCTCATATCTATCTATCTCCTATCTATCTATCTCCTATCTATCTATCTCCTATCTATCTATCTCATATCTATCTATCTATCGCACATCTATCTATCTATCGCATATCTATCTATCTATCGCATATCTATCTATCTATCTATCTATCAGATATCTATCTATCTATCTATCTCATATCTATCTCATACCTATCTATCTCATATCTATCTATCTATCTATCGCATATCTATCTCATATCTATCTATCTATCTCATATCTATCTATCTATCTCATATCTATCTATCTCATATCTATCTATCTCATATCTATCTATCTATCGCATATCTATCTCATATCTATCTATCTATCTATCTCTCTATCTATTTCTTATTTATTTATCCATCTGTCTTATATCTAATATCATTCAGAGGAACCTTAATAGGCAGAAGATAAGACATCTCAGACCTATGTGATGGATAATAGCAGCGGACACGTTATTACCAGGTGAATGTAGTATCTATGGTGACCATAGCGACATCGCTCCAGTGTATGATACCTGCATTATGCAGCCTGCGTACATTACATTACAGGGAAGTTATTGTGCAGTCAATGTTACTAAGTAGAAAATAATAAAATACATTTTGAAGATATTTTTTTTCTTTCCTGACTGTCACTCCCATCATCCCTCCGGTGGAGCGCACTGCACTCTCTTCTGCGTTGGTTTTTATCTCCTGTTGCGTAATAAATACCCTGTGTACCAAAAAGCCTTAATTACACAATCCCCAACCTGTGGCTTTTCAGCTTTTGCCAAACTACAACTCCCAGCATGCCCTGACAGCCCTTATTCTGTGGTACCCAACCTGTGGGTCTCCAGCTGTTGCAAAGGATACAACTCCCAGTATGCTCTGTGTACCCTGACAACCAGCATCATACACTTAGATCAATTTTTCTCAACCAGTGTGCCTCCAGCTGTTGCAAAACTACAACTCCCAGCATGCCCGGACAGCCAAAGGCTGTCCGGGCATGCTGGGAGTTGTAGTTTTGCAACAGCTGGAGGCATCCTTGTTATAGACAAAAGGAAGCTTAATAATTACATAATTTGTTTCCTTAATTATTACTACTTGTATTTTATAGTAATCCAACATCTGTATCACCCGAATGTTAAAGCATTTGCACCCCTATTCTAAAACAACAGTAAAAAGAGGTTTCTCATCTCCCTATTATGGAATTCCCATTTTTAGAAAAACATAGCTGCTTGTTTCGAAAAACAGCGCCATCCCTGTCTCCAGGTTGTGTGTGGTATTACAACTCTTCTTCATTCACTTCAGTTGAACTGGGCTGCAGTACCACACACAAACTAAGGACTATGGTGGCGCTGTCTACAACATGAGGTTCTCCAGCGGTTGCAAAATGACAACTTTCAGCATGTTCCGCCAACCTGGGCATGCTGGTAGCTGTAGTTATTTACCAGTTGGAGAACACTGGTTTGTTGCTTTCTAATGGAGACGTGATTGCATATGTTGTATGTTGCATTTTCTGTCTTATATAGGGAGAAAAAAAATTGATTTAAATTTTTTTTCCTTTTTCTTTGCACAAGCAGTCCTGCCAAGACGAGCAGCCGGGGAAGCTGGAAGGGGACGCGGGCTCCAAGATGCTGGTGTGTGTCTGTGTGTGGGAGGGATTGTTCTAGTGGATGGAACACAGCTTGGAAGTGGTGCCCAGGAAATAGAGGTTGTGTCTGTCAAAGCAGCGTTTGCAGGGACAACTACGCCCCACACTGTCCGCACCCGCAGGAAAAATGGGCTGTGGGGTGAGAAGCACTGAGAGAGGGGCCCCCCCCAGTGCACAGAGGGGCCCCTCCCGGAATGTCAGCTGCCAATTAGAGGTTACAGCAAGGATTCCAGTCCAGCCACATATGAAATCACCGAGCGGCAGCTTCTTTATTCCCTATTAATTCATGCTCCTGATGTGCCAGGAACAGCCGAATTAGTGGGAATAGTTTCCTATAATTGTTTGACTATTTACAGTCTAAGAGGAAGCTCCGGAGGCAACATAGCCCCTGTCCAGCGATTGTCTGAATTGTCCCTTATGTAAAATGCAAGGCTGTCAGACCGCCCGCCCCCCACTACTGATATACAAGGTGAGCAAAATGGCCTCCCTGAGGGTAAACCGGCTGCTGATGACCTCTCTGAGGGAATCGGAGTGTGCGTGCTGAAAAGCATTCCCTTGCTGAGTAATGTGCTTAAGGGGCCTCATTTATCAAAACTGAGAGTACATATGGACTTGTTGTCCATAGCAACTAATTACAGTGCAGCTCTCGTTACTATAACTGCTCCGGTAGAATGAGAGCTGAGCTGTGATTGGTCGCTATGTACAAGAATATAACTGCTATAATACTGCCTCCTATATACAAGAATATAACTACTATAATACTGCCTCCTATATACAAGAATATAACTACTATAATACTCCTCCTATATACAAGAATATAACTACTATAATACTGGTCCTATATACAAGAATATAACTACTATAATACTGCCCCTATATATAAGAATATAACTACTATAATACTGTCTCCTATATACAAGAATATAACTACTATAATACTGTCTCCTATATACAAGAATATAACTACTATAATACTGCCCCTATATACAAGAATGTAACTACTATAATACTGCTCCTATATACAAGAATGTAACTACTATAATACTGCTCCTATATACAAAAATATAACTACTATAATACTGCTCCTATATACAAGAATATAACTACTATAATACTGCTCCTATATACAAGAATATAACTACTATAATACTGCCCCTATATACAAGACTATAACTACTATAATACTGCTCCTATATACAAGAATATAACTACTATAATACTGCCTCCTATATACAAGAATATAGCTACTATAATACTGCCTCCTATATACAAGAATATAACTACTATAATACTGCTCCTATATACAAGAATATAACTACTATAATACTGCTCCTATATACAAGAATATAACTACTATAATACTGCTCCTATATACAAGAATATAACTACTATAATACTGCTCCTAAATACAAGAATATAACTACTATAATACTGCTCCTATATACAAGAATATAACTACTATATTACTGCTCCTAAATACAAGAATATAACTACTATAATACTGCTCCTATATACAAGAATATGACTACTATAATACTGCTCCTATATACAAGACTATAACTACTATAATACTGCTCCTATATACAAGAATATAACTACTATAATACTGCTCCTATATACAAGAATATAACTACTATAATACTGCTCCTATGTACAAGAATATAACTACTATAATACTGCCCCTACATACAAGAATATAACTACTATAACACTGTTCCTACATACAAGAATATAACTACTATAACACTGTTCCTACATACAAGAATATAACTACTATAATACAGCAGTAAACAACAGAGCCATGAAGCAATGCTCCTGGCAGTTCTCCTTTGTCTATCACAGTCTGAACACGTCCTATAAGTTGATACGGTAGGTTTTTTCGTCTCTCTCGCTTGAATAGATCTTTTCACGGGACACGAGGCCTTGGATGACTTGCGGATTTATTGTCTACATTGCACCACTGGGAGAGGACAAGAAGTTGCTCATTAAATTCCATCATCTTTGGCCTATCTCAGGGATTTCAAGGGTTAACTACTGGGATGATAGAAGAGAGCCGGCCCACCCCCGCACCCCCTTATATTCCACCCACCTGATACAGAACTCCCCGATTCTCACTGCCCTGCCCTTACTGCTGCAGTATACAGGAAAGACAGGTTCTCTGCTGGCTGCAGATTTCAGATGTAGAGCGCCGCCTAGAGGCCTGAGGTCAGATCTACAAAGGAGCCGCAGGAACTTTTCCGGGGGTCCTTTTTCTTCTGACCACTTAATATTTGGGGCTCAAAATAAAAAAAAATGTATTCTTTTTTTTTTATATTTGCCAATATTACTTTTTTGGGCTTTTGGTCATCCTAACCCTCTTTATATTAGAGCAGTGGTCTCAAACTGTGGCCCTCCAGATGTTGCAAAACTTCACCTCTCAGCATGCCTGGACAGCCGTTCACTTTGCGGGCATGCTGGGAGTTGAAGTTTTGCAACATCTGGAGGGCCATAGTGTGAGACCAATGTATTAGAGCATATTTGGGGGGGGGTCACCAACTTGAGGTCCCAATATATACACAATGAAAAAGAGTCACTTAAAGGGGCACTCCAACATCAGGTAAAACAAAAAAAATGCTGCTTAAGCTCTGCAGAAAAGAATAGCTGCAGAACCTACTGTATTTATTCCCTGTCTGCTCCTCTGCCTGTAGCATTGTTCCGTTTAAGGCAGCATGCCATAATTACACCTCAGTTTTACCGGAATGTCTCAATAAAGAGATATTTATGTGTATATGACAGGGAGATGGTGATGTTGCTGCAGCAGCTGGTTCAGAGGTGATGACATCACTCAGGGGCGGGGCTTTATCTCAGATACAAGATCTAGCCATGCCTCTTGAGACAGCCGAGGATGATGCAAAGTCTCACTAGAAAGAAAGGGGCATGGGAGCTGCAGAGACAACACCAAACTAACAATGAGAGGACAACACAACTTACTGTCAGAAGAGAGGGAGGAGCCGGGAAGCTGCTGAGACAACACTTCACTGACAATAAGAGGACTACACAACTTCCTTTTAGGGGAGAGGGAGGAGCTCCTATAATGCGCCTATATAATATAACTCCTATAATATGGCCTCCTATATACAAGAATATAACTACTATAATACTGCTCCTATATACAAGAATATAACTACTAAAATACTGCTCCTATATACAAGAATATAACTATTATAATACTGCTCCTATATACAAGAATATAACTACTATAATACTGCTCCTATATACAAGAATATAACTACTATAATACTGCTCCCTATGTACAAGAATATAACTACTATAATACTGCCCCCTACATACAAGAATATAACTACTATAATACTGCTCCTATATACAAGAATATAACTACTATAATACGGCTCCTATATACAAGAATATAACTACTATAATACTGCCTCCTATATACAAGAATATAACTACTATAATACTGCTCCTATATACAAGAATATAACTACTATAATACTGCTCCTATATACAAGAATATAACTACTATAATACTGCTCCTATATACAAGAATATAACTACTATAATACTGTCTCCTATACACAAGAATATAACTACTATAATGCTGCCCCTATATACAAGAATATAACTACTATAATACTGCTCCTATACACAAGAATATAACTACTATAATGCTGCCCCTATATACAAGAATATAACTACTATAATACTGCTCCTATGTACAAGAATATAACTACTATAATACTGCTCCTATATACAAGAATATAACTACTATAATACTGCTCCTATGTTGTTTTATGGTGTGTATGATGTCTGGTGATGGGAACTCCTATTGCAATGTTGTTGCGCTGCCGGTGTGTGGGGGTTCAGTCCCTCTCCAAGGTTTTTTGCACTGTATATAAATAAGGGGGAGAACTTTCCTTTAGGCAGCATTACTCCCTGACAGCATGGGGCAGCACTATGGCATGTATTTTTCTGCATTCTCGAATTTTACTCTTTCGCCTCAGGCAGAAAGAAGACTCGAAGGAGCTGTAAAAAACAAACCAAAAAAAAAAGAGTGCGCGTTTCAGGGTGAAGCTGCTGCTTGCTCATTGATAATACATGTATCAATGTAGATTGATAAATTGCAAAACTACAACTACCAGTATGCCTAATACTACTATAATACATAATGAAAAAACAAAATAATAATATTAATCATAGTAATAAATATAATTATACAAAATAAATACATAAATACATAATAATAATAATAATACTAAATAAATAAATAATTAATAATGCATATAATTTATTAATAATAATAAAGGGGTTATCCGGTGGAGTACCAACTGGTGCCAGAAAGTTAAACAGATTTGTAAATTACTTCTATAAAAAATCTTAATCCTTCCAGTACTTATCAGCTGCTGAATAATACAGAGGAAATTATTTTCTTTTTGGAACACAGAGCTCTCTGCTGAATCATGACCACAGTGCTCTCTGCTGATATCTCTGTCCATTTTTGGAACTGTCCAGAGCAGCATATGTTTTCTATGGGGATATTCTCCTACTCTGGACAATTCTTAAAATGGACAGAGGTGTCGGCAGAGAGCTCTGTGTTCCAAAAAGAAAATAATTTCCTCTGTAGTATTCAGCAGCTAATAAGTAAAAATAAATATTATGCCAGTGGTCTCCAGCTGTTGCAAAACTACAACTCCCAGCATACCTAATACTACTATTGTGCAAATAATACACTGCTCAAAAACATAAAGGCAACACTAAGATAACACATCCTAGATCTGAATGAATGAACTAATCGTATGAAATACTTTCATCTTTACATAGTTGAATGCGCTGACAACAAAATCACACAAAAATTATCAATGGAAATCAAATGTATCAACCCATGGAGGTCTGGATATGGAGTCACACTCAAAATCACAGTGGAAAACCCCCCTACAGGCTGATCCAACTTTATGTAATGTCCTTAATACAAGTCACAATGAGGCTCAGTAGTGTGTGTGGCCTCCACGTGCCCGTATGACCTCCCTACAATGCCTGGGCATGGTCCTGATGAGGTGGAGGATGGTCTCCTGAGGGATGTCCTCCTAGACCTGGACTAAAGCATCCGCCAACTCCTAGACAGTCTGTGGTGGATGGAGCGAGACGTCCCAGATGTGCTCAATCGGATTCAGGGGAACGGGCGGCCAGTCCATAGCATCAATGCCTTCCTCTTGTAGGAACTGCTGACACACTCCAGCCACATGAGGTCTAGCATTGTCTTGTATTAGGAGGAACCCAGGGCCAACCGCACCAGCATATGGTCTCACATGGGGTCTGAGGATCTCATCTCTGTACCTAATGGCAGTCAGGCTATCTCTGGCAAGCACATGGAGGGCTGTGCGGCCCCCAAAGAAATGCCACCCCACACCATTACTGACCCACCGCCAAACCGGTCATGCTGTAGGATGTTGCAGGCAGCAGAACGTTCTCTGCGGTGTCTCCAGATTCTGTCTTTTCTGTCACATGTGCTCAGTGTGAACCTGCTTTCATCTGTGAAGAGCACAGGGCGTTAGTGGCGAATTTGCCAATCTTGGTGTTCTCTGGCAAATGCCAAACATCCTGCGCGGTGCTGGGCTGTAAGCACAACCACCACATGTGGATGTCGGGCCCTCATACCACCCTCATGGAGTCTGTTTCTGACCATTTGAGTGGATACATGCACATTTGTGTCCTGCTGGAGGACATTTTGCAGGGCCCTGGCAGTGCTACTCCTGCTCCACGTTGCACAAAGGTGGAGGTAGAGGTCCTGCTGCTGGGTTGTTGCCCTCCTACGGCCTCCTCCACGTTTCCTGATGTACTGGCCTGTCTCCTGGTAGCGCCTCCATGCTCTGGACACTACGCTGACAGACACAGCAAACCTTCTTGCCACAGCTCGCATTGATGTGCCATCCTGGATGAGCTGCACTACCTGAGCCACTTGTGTGGGTTGTAGACTCCGTCTCATGCTACCTCTAGAGTGAAAGCACCGCCAGCATTCAAAAGTGACCAAAACATCAGCCAGGAGGCATAGGAACTGAGAAGTGGTCTGTGGTCACCACCTGCAGAACCACTCCTTTATTGGGGGGTGTCTTGCTAATTGCCTATAATTTCCACCTGTTGTCTGTTCCATGTGAAATTGATTGTCAATCAGTGTTCTTCCTGAGTGGACAGTGGGATTTCACACAAGTGTCAGTGACTTGGAGTTACATTGTGTTGTTTATGTTCCCTTTATTTTTTTTTTTGCAGTTTACATAATAATAATAATAATATAAATAATAATATAAATACATAATATTAATAATAATAACACTAAATAAATAACAATATAAATACATAATATAAATAATAATAACACTAAATAACAATATAAATACATAATATAAATAATAATAACACTAAATAAATAACAATATAAATACATAATATAAATAATAACACTAAATAATAATATAAATACATAATATAAATAATAATAACACTAAATAAATAATCATATAAATACATAATATTAATAATAATAACACTAAATAAATAATAATATAAATACATAATATAAATAATAACACTAAATAAATAATAATATAAATACATAATATAAATAATAACACTAAATAAATAATAATATAAATACATAATATAAATAATAATAATAATAAAACAATAATGATAATTGATTAATAAATAATAGAACACTAGTTGGGAAACACGGTCATAATACGATACATCTATGAAGTGCTATGTGTAAGTCTAGAATCACAAGTAGTTTTTTTATTTTATTATTTTTTTTTTTTAAATGTTTGATCATTTAGTCACATCGATTTACACAACATTAAATCTGCTGCAGATCCCGCACGCGACAATACACTCAGATTCAGGATACGGTTAATCATTGGCAAAGTTGTCCCCTTTGCTTTTCACTGCAGCTTTGCTTGTCTAGATTTGCAGAACTAAACTTGATTTGGCAGAAAAGAGGGCGAGTCTTAGGGGCTATAAAATGACATTACTCAAGTAAGTGCTCATTGAGTGACATATGTCTCACCCATGCATGGCCAACCACAGGGTATAAGGATGATGCCCCCCCCCCCCCCCCCCCCCCTTCCATGTTTTTTTTTTTTTTCTGCCTGCAGGCCGTCTGTTTGCAATCTGACACCCTCCCTGCTGCCGCAGATGCTTCCTTCCTGCTGGGTCAACCTCTTTCTTCTGCTGCCGCCTCCTGCTGATACTCGCCCTCCATCTCAGCTTTCCACCTGTTGCCTTTTGTGATGATGTAATGTGCCAGGGGCTAATAGATCCCATATCGTGCCCCTATAGATGGCGGTCCAGAAGGTATAGATACAGAACGGCTCTATAGTCTGCACCGTATGGTGATTCTAGACCAGTGGTCTTCAGCCTGTGGACCTCCAGATGTTGCAAAACTACAACTCCCAGCATGCCCGGACAGCCGTTGGCTGTCCGGGCATGCTGGGAGTTGTAGTTTTGCAACATCTGGAGGTCCGCAGGTTGAAGACCACTGTTCTAGACCATGGACCTAAAGTTATATGTTCAGTTTTTGTACTTTGTTCACATTTTTCATTCAAATTATCTATCTAAATATACAGCAAACATAGGGCAGCACTCCCGGTGGTAGAGTGGATTAGTGCAGGTAGTCACACGGCGGGGTCACAGGCACAGAAAGACTAAAAAGAAGGCAAAACTGCAGTTCTGCCTTCTATCTATCTATCTATCTATCTCTCTATATCTATTTATCTATACAGTCATGGCTGTAAATGTTGGCACCCCTGAAATTATTTCTCACAGGAAAGGATTGCAGTAACACATCTTTTGCTATACACATGTTTATTCCCTTTGTGTGTATTGGAACTAAACCAAAAAAGGGAGGAAAAAAAAAGCAATTGGACATAATGTCACCAAACTCCAAAAATGGTCTGGACAAAATTATTGGCGCCCATAACTTAATATTTGGTTGCACACTCTTTGGAAAAATAAATGAAATCAGTGGCTTCCTATAACAATCAATAAGCTTCTTACACCTCTCAGCCGGAATGTTGGACCACTCTTCCTTTACAAACTGCTCCAGGTCTCTCTTATTGGAAGGCGCCTTTTCCCAACAGTAATTATAAGATCTCTCCACAGGTGATCAATGGGATTTAGATCTGGACTCATTGCTGACACTTCAGAACTCTCCAGCGCTTTGTTCCCATCCATTTCTGGGGGCTTTTTGACATATGTTTGGGGTCATTGTCCTGCTGGAAGACCCAAGATCTCAGACACAAACCCAGCTTTCTGACACTGGGCTGTACAGTGCGACCCAAAATCCATTGGTAATCCTCAGATTTCATGATGTCTTGTACACATTCAAGGCCCCCAGTGCCAGAGGCAGCAAAACAACCCAAAACATCATTGACCTCCACCATATTTCACTGTAGGTACTGTGTTCTTTTCTTTGTAGGCCTCATTCTGTTTTCGGTAAACAGTAGAATGATGTGCTTTACCAAAAAGCTCTATCTTGGTCTCATCTGTCCACAAGACGTTTTCCCAGAAGGATTTTGGTTACTCAAGTTCATTTTCGTAAAATGTAGTCTTGCTTTTTTATGTCTCTGTGTCAGCAGTGGGGTCCTCCTGGGTCTCCTCCATAATGGGGTCCTCCTGGGTCTCCTCCATAGTGGGGTCCTCCTGGGTCTCCTCCATAGTGGGGTCCTCCTGGGTCTCCTCCATAGTGGGGTCCTCCTGGGTCTCCTCCATAGTGGGGTCCTCCTGGGTCTCCTCCATAATGGGGTCCTCCTGGGTCTCCTCCATAGTGGGGTCCTCCTGGGTCTCCTCCATAGTGGGGTCCTCCTGGGTCTCCTCCTTAGCGTTTCTTTTCATTTAAATGTCGACGGATAGTTCGCGCTGACACTGATGCTCCCTGAGCCTGCAGGACAGCTTGAATATCTTTGGAACTTGTTTGGGGCTGCTTATCCACCATTCAGACTATCCTGCGTTGACACCTTTCATCAATTCTTCTCTCCCGTCCACACCCAGGGAGATTATCTACAGTGCCATGGGTTGTAAACTTCTTGATAATGTTGTGCACTGTGGACAAAGACAAATCTAGATCTCTGGAGATGAACTTGTAACCTTGAGATGGTTGATATTTTTCCACAATTTTGGTTCTCAAGTCCTCAGACAGTTCTCTTCTCCTCTTTCTGTTGTCCATGCTTAGTGTGGCACACACAGACACACAATGCAAAGACTAAGTGAACTTCTCTCCTTTTTAATCTGCTTTCAGGTGTGATTTTTATATTGCCCAAACCTGTTACTTGCCCCAGGTGAGTTTAAAGGAGCATCACATGCTTGAAACAATCTTATTATTTTTTATTTATTTTTTTGACAATTTTGAAAGGGTGCCAATAACTTTGTCCAGCCCATTTTTGGAGTTTGGTGACATTATGTCCAATTTGCTTTTTTTTCCTCCTTTTTTTGGTTTAGTTCCAAAACACACAAAGGGAATAAACGTGTGTATAGCAAAACATGTGTTACTGCAATCCTTTCCTGTGAGAAATACTTAATCTACTTAAAAAATTTCAGGGGTGCCAACATTTATTGCCATGACTGTATATCTCATATCTATCTATATCTATAGTTACCTGTGAAAGTAATTTAACTCTTTTCTATGTGAACCTGAGTGCTGTTACCTTCTTTTATGTGGATATATTTGGGACTTCTCGAAAAAAAAGTCCAACTATAGCTGGCACCATTGAAAATCATCATTACTACAAGTGCTGCCCAAAATCTCTGGAACTTCCTATCTATTTACTGTATATGTGTGTGTGTGTATTTATATATATATTTGTGTGTGTCTATTCTACACATAAATACATATATATGTTTCTTCCAGCCTAACTTCTAAATGGCCGGAGGTATATTGAAACTTGGCCACATGTAACTTATATGTTAACAAAAAATATAGGGTAGTTAAATTCACCCTAACCAACCCCCATTTGTCAGGGTGAGGGTTTTGCCTGAAGTTCTATGCAAGTCTATGGACTTCCAGTACATCTCCTAATCACGTTACTCTCAGGCTGCAGAGATTGTCCGGGACTTTTATACATCCTGCTGACTGTCCGGCAGGCAGGTGGAGAGAAAAGTTAGTGTGGGGGACGGGATATGAGGATGGGATATTAGGACAGGATATGAGGATGGGATATGGGGACCAGATATGAGGATGCGATATGGGGACGGGATATGGGGACCAGATATGAGGACGGGATATGGGGACCAGATATGAGGACGGGATATGGGGGACCAGATATGAGGACGGGATATGGGGACCAGATATGAGGACGGGATATGGGGACCAGATATGAGGACGGGATATGGGGACCAGATATGAGGACGGGATATGGGGACCAGATATGAGGACGGGATATGGGGACCAGATATGAGGTTAGGCTATGATGACTGGATTTGGGGACAGGATATGGGGACCAGATATGAGGATGGGATATGGGGACCAGATATGAGGACGGGATATGGGGACCAGATATGAGGACGGGATATGGGGAACAGATATGAGGTTAGGATATGATGACTGGATTTGGGGACGGGATATGAGGTCAGGATATGAGGATGAGATATAAAGTTGGGATATGAGGACGGGGTATGAGGTCTGAATATGCTCACTTATTTTGCAGTTTGTTTTGTTTTTTTCCTTCAAAAATAGTGGGTTTTAGTGGCTTTTTTTTCCTTTTGGTGTATTTTTCCCCACTGTGTTTTTATCATTACAAGTCATGTGGTTAATTCATCATGTGACTCAAAGATTTTTACTGAATAATTGGGAGGAGAAAAATCCCCAAATGCCAATGCTTTAGAAAATAAGTTTTTGGGAGAAAAAACAAAAAACCAAGAGATTCCCTGAAAAATGCCATTGTCTGAACACGCTGCGATTTTAGAAAACTGCCAAAAAGCGGCAAGCAGGTTTGGCATTTCATAATTCCCTTTTGACTTTCAACTAACATCTGGATGCAACTTTTTTTTTCTTCTTTTCTTTTTCTTTTTTTTTTTGCTTAATTGAGGCAATTTGGGCATTTTGGGGGTATTTTTGCCTAAAAAAAACAAACAAAGAGAAAAAAAAAAAAAAGTAGTGGATACCCAGCCTTAATCTGACCAGATACAATTGAAGCCAACCTTCCCCTGCAAAATAAATATGCCTGTACAGGTTTCCAGTCTTTGGATTCACTGACAGCAAGCAGAGATCTTGAAAGAAGTGAACAGTCTGTTAAATTCATACAATTTCACTATACAATGGTTGAGCTTTGTTTACGTGTATAGGGGAAGTCACAGGCTCTGTGGCCACCAGTCAGGACGTCACCTCCCCATCCCAGATGCATGCCGGCTGTGGATGTCATCCAGTGTCGCAGTGTTTGCCTTTCCCGTGTAGATCTCATTACAATCCCCTCACTGCATCATCACTGACAGCCTGGAGCAAGAACAGCCACAGAGCAGTGTTTCCCAACCAGGGTGCCTCCAGCTGTTGCAAAACTACAACTTCCAGCATGCCCGGACAGCCAACGGCTGTCCGGGCATGCTGGAGGTTGTAGTTTTGCAACAGCTGGAGGCACCCTGATTGGGAAGAACTGACTTATAGCTTTGTTTAGCTTGACCTTCCAGGTAGCAGTGGGTGGGAACACTTATTAGGGAATGTTCACCCAGTAGAATGTCCGCCTGGAAAATTTCCTGGCAGACGTTCCACAGTTTTCATGTACTGCCGGCACTAGGACCGCTCGGAAATTCCCTGTCTCCATAGATGGATACGAATATAGGAAAAAAACAACCTTGGCAGCAGGCGCTCAGGATCCCAGAAGAAGTAGTCACATTCAGGTCATAAAGTGGCAAAGTGCAGCAACTTTATTTGATGTACAGCAATAAAACAATGACGCGTTTCGGGGTGAAACTACCCCTTCATCAGATTGACTGTGGTATGCTGGCAAAGTGCAGCAACTTTATTTGATGTACAGCAATAAAACAATGACACGTTTCAGGGTGAAACTACCTCTTCATCAGATTGACTGTGGTACCCCCCCCCCCCCCCCTTATCCAGGGTAACGCACGAGGCGCCGCTTTCCGGTCACTTTTTTTTACTTGTCTCCATAGATGGCAATGCATTTCCAAGCGGATTCTGCAAAAAGCATTGTCAATTCTTTCTGCAGAGGTTGGAATTTCCGCGGCAGATGTTTCCACCGCGGAAATTCCGCCAAGTACACAGTGGAGCAGAATCGAGAATTTTTTTTCCCCCACTGTGTGAATTGGGCCTTAGGATGTACTTCTGCATAGTTATTTGTAGGGTATATTCACACAGCGGAATACCGCACAGATTTTGTTCAGCAATTACGGTGCAATTTTGGCAGAATTCTGTGATCTCTAAACACACAATTCTGCCGAAATTCAATCCACGTTGAGTTCAATTGGATCTTGCCCGCAATTCAGGTTTTTAAAGGGGTACTCCAGTGGAAAAGATTTTTTTTATATCAACTGGTACCAGAAAGTTTAACAGATTTGTAAATGACTTCTTTAAAAAAATCTTAATTCTTCCAGTACTTATCAGCTGTTGTATGCTCCACAGGAAGTTGTATTTCTTTCTGGAGTTCTTTCCAGTCTAACCACAGTGCTCTCTGCTGACACCTCTGTCCATGTCAGGAACTGTCCAGAGTAGGAGCAAATCCCCATAGCAAACCTATCCTGCTCTGGACAGTTCCTGACATGGACAGAGGTGTCAGCAGAGAGCACTGTGCTCAGACTGGAATGAACTACACAACTTCCTGTGGAGCGTACAGCAGCTGATAAGTAATGGAAGGCTTAAGATTTTTAAATATAAATAATTTACAAATCTGTTTTCATTTCTGAAACCAGTTGATCTGAAAAAAAAAATTTTTAAATTGTTTTCCACCGGAGTACCCCTTTAAACATTGTGGAATGTGGGATTTCTGCAGCAGACATTCCGCCGTGGAAATTCTGCTGTGTAAATGGGACAGCGGAATTCCATTAAACATAAAGGGGCTTTAAATTTTGACAGACTGTCTGGCGGAATTCCGCACAGAGATTCCACCATCTAAACATAGCTTAATATTGGAGAATGGCAGTTACTATATAGTTACATTGTTGCACTGGCGATAAGGTGTATATATATATATATATATATATATATATATATATATATATATATATAAAAGAAAACATAAAATCCATTAAGTTCAGACTATACTTCTACTATGTACGTAGACATAGAAAGAGCTCCAGCTCACCCAGCCCGGACTGATTTTTTGCAGGTAAAAACTGAGTTTTATTGGCACCCAACCACAGGAAACATAGACAAAAGTAACGCGTTTCAAGCGCCAAACAATGCGCTCTTAGTCACAGGTTTTTACCTGAAAGAGCCGGATCATCTCTTCTTGTCTATACTCCTACCATGTCGAGTTCTTAAAATTTAGACTTCCCTGATGCTTTCTCTTGTATACAAACATGTTTTTATTCACTTACAGCAAGCAGAGATATTAAAAATGCTGAGAGCCTGAAATACAAATTTTGTTAAAAAAAAAGACTTTTAGCTTTATTCATCCTGAGCTTCCAGGTTCATGCATAAAAGAACTGCAGTGAAGACTGACAGGCCCAACATTGAAAGGAACAAGCATGTACAACTCTGCTATGCTGGAAATCCCCAGTTAAAGGGGTACTCCGGTGGAAAACTTTATTTTCTTTTTTTTTTTGCTTTTTTTTTTAAATCAACTGATGCCAGAAAGTTAAACAGATTTGTAAATTACTTCTATTAAAAAAAATCGTAATCCTCCCAGTACTTATTAGCTGCTGAATACTACAGAGGAAATTCTTTTCTTTTTGAAACACAGAGCTCTCTGCTGACATCACGAGCACAGTGCTCTCTGCTGACATCTCTGTCCATTTTAAGAACTCTCCAGAGTAGGAGAAAATCCCCATAGAAAACATATGCTGCTGTGGACAGTTCCTAAAATGGACAGAGATGGCAGCAAAGAGCACTGTGGTCATGATGTCAGCAGAGAGCTCTGTGTTCCAAAAAGAAAATAATTTCTTCTGTAGTATTCGGCAGCTAAAAAGTACTGGAAGGGTAAAGATTTTTTAATAGAAGTAATTTACAAATCTGTTTAACTTTCTGGCAGTTAATTTATATAAAAAAAAGTTTTCCACCGGAGTACCCCTTTAATTTATGTGGGGGCTCCTAATCCCTTTTGTGCTTCCCCTAGTAGAATGATCTCGTTCACTGACAGCAGTCAGAGATTCTACAATGCAGTTGTGCATTTCTGTTCTATATATGTACCAAAGAACTAAGTGAGCTTTATAAATAAATAAACAAGGATAATAATTATCATCATCATCATTATTAATATTAATATTAATTATCATGATTATCCATAATACATAATAAAATTATTATTATTATTTATATTATTATATATGTATTATTTATTTAGAATTATTCATTATTATTTACATTATGTATTATTATGAATAATAAATACTCCTGAATAAATTAATTAATAAATACATAATAATAATATATGATTAAATTAAAATATAATATAATAAAAAATAACATAATAAAATAATAATAAATAATAATACATTATTATATAAAAAATCACTAATAATACTAAAATAGTAATAATTTGTCAGTGGTCTCCAAAATGTGGACCTTCAGCTTTTGCACAACTACAACTCCCAGCATGCCCGGACAGCCGTTGGCTGTCCGGGCATGCTGGGAATTGTAGTTTTGCAAAAGCTTAATGTGACCAGTTTGGAGACCGCTAATATATTATATTTTTTTAAATTTCATCCTGAGCTTCCTGGTTCATGAATAGCGCCAGATTTTTGTATTGTTCTTATATGTCCCTTAGCTGACCCTGACCTCGCACCACTACTAATTTTCGCTCGAGCTATATGGGGCCACCAGGGGCTCCGCTCATCTGGCATTCTCTGCCCCATTACGTCACATCTTGGAAGTGCACAGTTTTGGATCATTCTAAAAGTTGACTCCATCACCACGTATAGTCTGTGCAAAAAAAAAAAAAAAAAAATCGCACCTCCCTGTCGCCATGGTAACAAGCGGCGCTTCCTACCGTCTCCTCACAAGATTAAATAACAGGCAATTAAAGTGCGAATCAATTTAGACGACTCCCTGTCGGATTATTTTTTGGATATCTGTGTCGCAGACAGTTGTGCCCCCCAATGTCCTAATTTGTGGAGAATTCCTCGGAGACGGCGAAAGACGCAAAACTCAAAATCCTTCAGACTGTTGTTATAGAGATCGATGAATGTTATGCGCTTAAGGTGGAAATGCTGAATAGGAAACTCGCGTGTCTCGTACCACCTTAAAAACTAAGCAAAACAAAATACTGTAATCTTATGCTGCATTACAGCAGATATATCAGTATCTATATATATATATATATATATATATATATATATATATATATATATATATATACACACACACATATAATGTAGTCTGAAATCTACTTCCTGTCTCAAAAGATGTGCAAAGCTACAGCTGTCTACCCCCCATGCTTTACACTGCAGCTCTGTTCCATGTATCATGTGCTCCTTTCAGGGGCGTACCTAGAGCATTTGGCACTCGGGGCGGACCCTTTGTTTGGCACCTGCACACCTCTTAAGAAAATAAAACCCAGCACACCCCCTAATAAAACCCATTACCCCCCTTAATAAAATAAAACCCTGCACACCCCCCTTAATAAAATAAAACCCAGCACACCCCCTTAATAAAATAAAACCCAGCACACCCCCTAATAAAACCCATTACCCCCCTTAATAAAATAAAACCCTGCACACCCCCCTTAATAAAATAAAACCCAGCACACCCCCTTAATAAAATAAAACCCAGCACACCCCCTTAATAAAACCAATGAACCCCCTTTAATAAACCCCCTTAATAAAATAAAACCCTCACTTTCCATCTGCACCAAATAGAAACAAATCCAAATCCCCATCAATAAAATGAACAAATCCTGCACCTCCCCCCTTAATTACACTCCCTCCCTCTTCCCTCTTAATTGCACCCCCTCCCTCCCCCCTAATTACACCCCTCCCCCCTTAATTACACCCCTCCCCCTCCCTCCCCCCTCTAATTACACCCCCTCCCCTCCCTCCCCCCTCTAATTACACCCCCTCCCTCCCCCCCTTAATTACACCCCACCCTCCATCCCCCCCTTAATTACACCCCCTCCCCCACTAATTACACCCCCCCCCCCTGAAATCTGTCTCTTGCCTCATCCAGGCTCCTGTATCCATTCTCTATGCTTTACACCGCAGCATTGCTCCATTAGAGCCCAACTATATTCACTGGGGGAGATTTATCAAAACCGTGTAAAGGAAGAGCAGTGCAGTTGCCCATAGCAACCAATCAGATTGCTTCTTTTATTTTTCACAGGTTTCTTTAAAAAGAAAGAAGGTATCTGATTGGTTGCCATGGGCAACTGCACTGCTCTTCCTCTGCACAGATTTTGATAAATCTCCCCCAGTGACTCCAGTTTAGTTGCATTGTCTATTGGAGTTTTAAAGGGGTACTTCACTGGAAAACTTTTTTTTTTAATCAATTGATGACAGAACGTTAAACAGATTTGTAAATTACTTATATTAAAACAAATCTTAATCCTTCTAGTACTTATCAGCTGCTGTATGCTCCACAGGAAGTTATTTTCTTTTTTGAATGTCCTTTCTGCCTGACCACAGTGCTCTCTACTGACACCTCTGTTCATGTCAGGATCTGTCCAGAGCAGGAGCAAATCCCCATAGCAAACCTCTCCTGCTCTGGACAGTTCCTGACATGAACAGATGTGTCAGCAGACAGGTTTTCCAGTGGAGTACCCCTTTAAATCCATTTGTTGTATCATCTGAGGTTTAGATTGCTGATGTAACCAGTGGTCTTCAACCTGCGGACCTCCAGATGTTGCAAAACTACAACTCCCAGCATGCCTGGACAGCCGTTTGCTGGAAGGATTAAGATTTTTTAATAGAAGTAATTTACAAATCTGTTTAACTTTCTGGCACCAGTTGATTAAAAAAAAAAAAAAAAAAAAAAAGATTTCCACCGGAGCACCCCTTTAAATCTATTTTTTGTCTCATCAGATGCCTAGAATGCTGCTTTATCTTTTCACTGTGCTTTACACTGCAGCCTCTACTGTATCTAATGATTATCACTATAACAAGGACAACGCTGTAAACTACAAGCGACTGAAAGCCAATGGTGCATCCTATGATAAGCAGGAAGTGTTTGTTACAATGTATCAGTGCTGCAGGGAATGGAACTTCTGCATAATCTGACACCTGACAGGCACCAGGCAATACAATTGGCTACAATGTGTCATAATAGCCATATCCATAGAGTAGTGTTTCCCAACCAGGGTGCCTCCAGCTGTTGCAAAACTACAACTCCTAGCATGCCCGGACAGCCAACGGCTGTCCGGGCATGCTGGGAGTTGTAGTTTTGCACAAGTTGTAGGTTATACCACAGTGTTTCCCAACCAGGGAGTTGTAGTTTTGCATTAGTTGTAGGTTATACCACAGTGTTTCCCAACCAGGGTGCCTCCAGCTGTTGCAAAACTACAACTCCTAGCATGCCCGGACGGCCAACGGCTGTCCGGCCATGCTGGGAGTTGTAGTTTTGCATAAGTTGTAGGTTATACCACAGTGTTTCCCAACCAGTGTGCCTCCAGCTGTTGCAAAACTACAACTCCTAGCATGCTGGGAGTTGTAGTTTTGCATAAGTTGTAGGTTATACCACAGTGTTTCCCAACCAGGGTGCCTCCAGCTGTTGCAAAACTACAACTCCTAGCATGCCCGGACTGCCAACGACTGTCCGGCCATACTGGGAGTTCTAGGTTATACCACAGTGTTTCCCAACCAGTGTGCCTCCAGCTGTTGCAAAACTACAACTCTTAGCATGCTGGGAGTTGTGGTTTTGCATAAGTTGTAGGTTATACCACAGTGTTTCCCAACCAGGGTACCTCCAGCTGTTGCAAAACTACAACTCCCAGCATGCCCGGACAGCCAACGACTGTCCGGGCATGCTGAGAATTGTAGTTTTGCAACAGCTGGAGGCACCCTGGTTGGGAAACACTGTCATGGAGGATATAAAAGTGGGCGACCCTCATCCTGGACCCCCCCCCAGAATATAGAGAACTTCCTTCTTCTAATGACTCATCCAGCAGAGAACAGAATCTTCCATTTAGTTTCCATCATTTGTTCTTCAGCTTTTCTACCGCAGCACAATGACCCAGAGTGAACCTCCGCTCACAATGGCGGCACAGCACGAAGACACGACCCAGTACAGTCCGTCGTGTACAGTCCCCATGCAATGCTGTCCTTATCATGATCCCAATTCACGTCTACATACTCCTATAAGGATACACTGGGGAGGGCAGGACACAATTAATAGATATTAGGAATAGTAACATTTCAAAATTCATGGTGGTCTAGGGGGTAAAGAAAGAGTTAAAGCACCCATCAAAATAATAATGTTACTATGCTATTCTATGTTACTCACTAGGTCACGCAGATGCTTTACATGTTATTTGTATGAGTCTATCTTCTGTATTTGGCTCACAAATACCTCTGTTCTGCTGCTCACTCATTCTGACATAAACTGCTCACTCAGGAATGGGTGTGGCCGAGGCAAGCACTGAGCAACCCCCCCCCCCCCTCCGACTCACCATGCATTCACTTCCTCCCTGAGTCTGCTGTACTGTGTTGGGTCACTTCATACAGTCACTTCAGGCTGCTCTGTAACCCCCTCCTTTCTGTTTTCATGCTGCAGTCTGTGAGCATTGAGGAAAGCTAGTCCCACCCGCACTTCCTGGACTTTGTCCCTGCCTGTGCTTCAGTTGGGACAAAGATGATGCTGCAGCCGGGCAGGATTATGTTCTGGATGATATGGGGACCTCTAGTGGTCTTTTCTATAATCCATGATTTCTATAAAAAGGAGAATTTTTTTTTTCTAAAGTATATTATTGTTAATGTTTTGCCAAGATGTACAATATATAAACATTTTTGATGCTGACAATGCCCATTTAAAGGGGTACTCCGGTGGAAAACTTTTTTTTATTTTTATATATTATTACTATTTTTTTAAATGAACTGGTGCCAGAAAGTTAAACAGATTGGTAAATTACTTCTATTAAAAAAAAAAAAATCTTAATCCTTCCAGTGCTTATTAGCTGCTAAATACTACAGAGCAAATTATTTTCTTTTTGGAACACAGAGCTCTCTGCTGACATCTCTGGCCATTTTAAGAACTATCCAGAGTAGGAGAAAATCCCCAGAGCAAACATATGCTGCTCTGGACAGTTCCTAAAATGGACAGAGATGTCAGCAGAGAGCACTGTGCTCGTGATGTCAGCAGAGAGCTCTGTGTTCCAAAAAGAAAAGAATTTCCTCTGTAGTATTCAGCAGCTAATAAGTACTGGAATGATTAAGATTTTTTTTTAATAGAAGTCATTTACAAATCTGTTTAACTTTCTGGCACCAGTTGATTTAAAAAAAATGAAAAAAGTTTTCCTCCAGAGTACCCCTTTAATTGTATATATTCCCTGTGCAATATTTCTTGCAGCTGTTGTTTAAACTACAACTCCCATTATGCCCTGACAGCCTTCGGCTGTCAGGGCATAATGGGGGTTGTAGTCTTTGCAAAAGCTGGGGTATCACAGGCTGGGGAACACTTGTCTAGCGTATAGAAAAAGTCAAAGTCAAAATTTCTGTTGCACCTGAAAGCTGTTGGGGCATGCTGAGAGTTGTAGTTCTGCAACAGCTGGAGAGCCTCAGGTTAGGGAACACAGGTCTAATTTATGGAAGCAACAGAATACTGTCAGAATCCCATGTTAATATCTGCATAAAAGCAAACCTCTGGTGTGAACACAACCCTTAGATTTGCACCTAAGACCCCCAAAAGCCAGGGTGACCCTTGCTAAGAATTGCCAAAATAACTTTGCAAATTGTGATTGCTTCTGTTCACTCACAGCAAGCAGAGGTGGTGAAAAGGACAAGAAATACAATGGTAAAATATAAAAAGGCTGCAGACTGAATAGGAGCTCCTCAGACCGGATAAACCCTGTAAAGTGACGACTGAGGGGGTGGAGGCGGACAGCTTGGGCGTCCATCCTTAGAGGCAGACCATGGGGCCCTTGGAGAGAGAGAGGGGGGGCCCCATCCTGGTTGGTCTCATTCCACTATTCTCTCCAGGGAACTGCATTGTCAGCAATTATCTAGGAATAGAAAACAGCTATTTTCCAAAAAAACTGCACCACCCCTGTCCACAGGCTGTGTGTGGTATTACATCTTGGGTTTATTTACTTCAATGGAACTGAGCTGCAATACCACACACAGCCTGAGGACAGGGGTGGTGCTGTTTTTGGAACAAATCAGCTCTGTTTTTCTAATCCTGGACAATGAAGAGGGGGTATTGACCAATGGGTTATGGTAGACAAAGGGAATTATACACAAGACCCTTATGGGTGGCAACAAGACGCCATAATAGGAGGCCCGTTTTGGTACTTGTTATGGGGCCCCCAGTGTACGCCATCGCCTGACAGGGACTTTATCTTCTGTACGAGGCAGAGCAGTGTGTACCAGTTTTACCCGGAGTGTTCCTTTAATTCCAGATTTGGAACAGAACATTTTCCTCGCCATGTGATTGTCCCTAAATATCACCGCAGAGCGGGGGAAACACTCATCATCCGCAGGAGTCACGTGAGCGCAGACAATGATTCCAGCGGCTGCAGAGCGTCTCCCGCAGGGAGGTGCAGACATTGCAGCTGGGGTTCACTGAGCCAATCATTGCATCAGCCCCAGGTCCCCGCTGCAATGCTGCCCTGCATGGGACATTAATCTCCTTTGCCGCCTGCGCATGGCGCTACCTCATCCCCCCCTGAGGAGACGTCTCCTGGGCGCCATGTGATGAAATCAAATTCGATTCCACAGCGACTGAGGCGATGCTTCACATTAACTCTTCGATAACCGATCTTAAAGGGCCAGTACGTATAAAAATCAACCAAAGAAAAACAAAAAAAAAAGGCCTTTCCGTTAACTATATAAATCTGTGTTTCCCAACCGGAGTGCCTCCAGCTGTTGCAAAACTACAACTCTCAGCATGCCCGGACAGCCGAAGGCTGTCCGGGCATGCTGGGAGTTGCAGTTTTGCAACAGCTGGAGGCACCCTGAGTAGGAAACACTGATATAAAAGTTATTGTCCGGGCATGCTGGTAGTTGTAGTTTTGCAACAGCTGGAGGCACCCTGGTTGGGAAACACTGATATAAAAGATAATGTCCAGGCATGCTGGTAGTTGTAGTTTTGCAACAGCTGGAGGCACCCTGGTTGGGAAACACAGATATAAAATATAATGTCCAGGCATGCTGGGAGTTGTAGTTTTGCAACAGCTGGAGGTACCCTGAGTGGGAAACACTGATATGAAAGATAATGTCTGGGCATGCTGGTAGTTGTAGATTTGCAACAGCTGGATGCACCCTGGTTGGGAAACACTGATATAAAAGATAATGTCTGGGCATGCTGGGAGTTGTAGTTTTGCAACAGCTGGAGGTACCCTGAGTGGGAAACACTGATATAAAAGATAATGTCTGGGCATGCTGGTAGTTGTAGTTTTGCAACAGCTGGAGGTCCACAGTTTGGAGACCACTGCTCTAGACTTTTGGGTTGCAATGAGTGTTTTTTCTCTCCAGCTCCAAACAGATTGGGAGTAGTAGTTATACTACACAACACCTTTCAGGACAATAAAAGGTTAAAGGGTTTATCCAGGATATAAAAAATAACCTACCTGCGTTCATTGAGAAACAGCGCCTGTTGCCCTCAGGTTGTGTGTGGTTCTGCAGCTCAGTTCCATTGAAGTGAATGGGGCCAAGTTGTAATACCGCACGCAACCTAAGTACAAGGGAGGTGCTGTTTTTTTTGGAAGAAACTGCTATGTTTTTATAATGCCTGAAAACCAATTTAACCAGCAGTATTCCCTGAAAGAAGGGAATGTGAGACACGCTGAGAGTTGTAGTTTCATAAAAGGCCACAGTGTAAAGATCAGTTATCTGAAGAAGAGAGAGTTAACTCCTACCGCCTAGTGTAATAGTGAACACATACCCGTACCAGCCGATCCATTAGTGGGCAGGTCGTTTCCATAGTGATAAAAAAAAATACAAATCCTACAGTTATATTTCCTATTTATTTTTAATCCACTTTAGCTATAACAAAAACTAGCAAAAAAGCTGTGTGAAACCTCCTTTATAGTAGTTATATCCTTGTATATAGGAGCAGTATTTATAGTAGTTATATTCTTGTATATAGGGGGCGGTATTATAGTAGTTATATTGTTGTATATAGGAGCAGTATTATAGTAGTTATATTCTTGTATATAGGAGCAGTATTATAGTAGTTATATTCTTGTATATAGGAGCAGTATTATAGTAGTTATATTCTTGTATATAGGGGGCGGTATTATAGTAGTTATATTGTTGTATATAGGAGCAGTATTATAGTAGTTATATTCTTGTATATAGGAGCAGTATTATAGTAGTTATATTCTTGTATATAGGGGGCAGTATTATAGTAGTTATATTCTTGTATATAGGAGCAGTATTATAGTAGTTGTATTCTTGTATATAGGAGCAGTATTATAGTAGTTATATTCTTGTATATAGGAGGTAGTATTATAGTAGTTATATTCTTGTATATAGGAGGTAGTATTATAGTAGGTATATCCTTGTATATAGGAGCAGTATTATAGTAGTTATATTCTTGTATATAGGAAAAGTATTATAGTAGTTATATTCTTGTATATAGGAGCAGTATTATAGTAGTTATATTCTTGTATATAGGAGCAGTATTATAGTAGTTATATTCTTGTATATAGGAGCAGTATTATAGTAGTTATATTCTTGTATATAGGAGACAGTATTATAGTAGTTATATTCTTGTATATAGGAGCAGTATTATAGTAGTTATATTCTTGTATATAGGAGCAGTATTTTAGTAGTTATATTCTTGTATATAGGAGCAGTATTATAGTAGTTATATTCTTGTATATAGGAGCAGTATTATAGTAGTTATATTCTTGTATATAGGAGCAGTATTATAGTAGTTATAGTCTTGTATATAGGAGCAGTATTATAGTAGTTATCTTCTTGTATATAGGAGCAGTATTATAGTAGTTATATTCTTGTACATAGGAGCAGTATTATAGTAGTTATATCCTTGTATATAGGAAAAGTATTATAGTAGTTATAGTCTTGTATATAGGAGCAGTAATATAGTAGTTATATTCTTGTATATAGGAGCAGTATTATAGTAGTTATATTCTTGTATATAGGAGCAGTATTATAGTAGTTATATTCTTGTATATAGGAGCAGTATTATAGTAGTTATATTCTTGTATATAGGAGCAGTATTATAGTAGTTATATTCTTGTATATAGGAGCAGTATTATAGTAGTTATATTCTTGTATATAGGAGCAGTATTATAGTAGTTATATTCTTGTATATAGGAGCAGTATTATAGTAGTTATATTCTTGTATATAGGAGCAGTATTATAGTAGTTATATTCTTGTATATAGGAGCAGTATTATAGTAGTTATATTCTTGTATATAGGAGCAGTATTATAGTAGTTATATTCTTGTATATAGGAGCAGTATTTTAGTAGTTATATTCTTGTATATAGGAGCAGTATTATAGTAGTTATATTCTTGTATATAGGAGCAGTATTATAGTAGTTATATTCTTGTATATAGGAGCAGTATTATAGTAGTTATATTCTTGTATATAGGAGCAGTATTATAGTAGTTATAGTCTTGTATATAGGAGCAGTATTATAGTAGTTATCTTCTTGTATATAGGAGCAGTATTATAGTAGTTATATTCTTGTACATAGGAGCAGTATTATAGTAGTTATATCCTTGTATATAGGAAAAGTATTATAGTAGTTATAGTCTTGTATATAGGAGCAGTAATATAGTAGTTATATTCTTGTATATAGGAGCAGTATTATAGTAGTTATCTTCTTCTATATAGGAGCAGTATTATAGTAGTTATATTCTTGTATATAGGAGCAGTATTATAGTAGTTATATTCTTGTATATAGAAGCAGTATTATAGTAGTTATATTCTTGTATATAGGAGCAGTATTATAGTAGTTATATTCTTGTATATAGGAGCAGTATTATAGTAGTTATATTCTTGTATATAGGAGCAGTATTATAGTAGTAATATTCTTGTATATAGGAGCAGTATTATAGTAGTTATATTCTTGTATATAGGAGCAGTATTATAGTAGTTATATTCTTGTATATAGGAGCAGTATTATAGTAGTTATATTCTTGTATATAGGAGCAGTATTATAGTAGTAATATTCTTGTACATAGGAGCAGTATTATAGTAGTTATATTCTTGTATATAGGAGGCAGTATTATAGTAGTTATAGTCTTGTATATAGGAGCAGTATTTATAGTAGTTATATTATTGTATATAGGGGGCGGTATTATAGTAGTTATATTGTATATAGGAGCAGTATTATAGTAGTTATATTCTTGTATATAGGAGCAGTATTATAGTAGTTATATCCTTGTATATAGAAGAAGTATTATAGTAGTTATATTCTTGTATATAGGAGCAGTATTATAGTAGTTATATTCTTGTATATAGGGGCAGTATTATAGTAGTTATATTCTTGTATATAGGAGCAGTATTATAGTAGTTATATTTGTGTACATAGGAGCAGTATTATAGTAGTTATATTCTTGTATATAGGAGCAGTATTATAGTAGTTATATTTGTGTACATAGGAGCAGTATTATAGTAGTTCACTGACTTTTCCCTTCCCCCATTCTCTTTTGCAGCTCATGCAGGAGACACCAATGACAGGTGAATGTTTCTGTATTTCCAGGGTAAAGGGTTCTGTATGTTAAACCTGTGCTCCACCCCGAGGTGTGATGTTATAGATAATCAGAATACGGGAGTCCGTGTCTGACTTGTTTCTAGGCAGGTAATGTCAGCAGTTGTCATTGTTAGCAGTGAGTGGAGTTGCCCTTTAAGGCGGCAGTCACGCCCCGGTGGTTACATTGTGCCATGATTGCTGCCCGGCGGTATTATTAGGCATGAACTGTCCTCGGATGAGAATGGCCGGCCGCTGCCGCTCTATATAAACCCGCATCCTCCCATCCAGCGAGGAGCTGCGCTTTCCAGCTACCTTCAACCTGAAAATGTCCTGTTTCCATGGTTACCAGCCAATCCAAAAAGAAAGTTTATTTTTAGTTGGTGAACATGTAGTTCTCCGGATTTCTCGGCACTCTTGTACTTTTCGAGTTTCCTCCCACATCGAATCCGAAGCGTGCTGCAGAATGCACAATCCACGCTGAGCCGGCGGCTGACTCAACTATTCCTGCGAAGCGCAGGCCGGACGCCGCTCTGTATGGAGCAAATTACACAAAGAATCTGGGCTAAGGGAACGTTCACATGTACGCAGATTTTCTGCGTAGGATTTTGTGCTGCAGATTTCAATGTAAACTAAATGACTGAGCGCAGCTTCTAATCTGCAGTTACAAATCCTGCGCGTCAAATCTGCGCAGAATCCTGTATGTGTGAACGTACCCTAAAAGGTGAAATATACCTGAGGTCCCGAGTAGTCAGAGAGTGACTGGAAATACATCACACGAATAATGTCACCGGCCTAAAGTCAGACGTCTCCATGAGCTACATGGAATCTGTTGTTCCGTGATTTCAGTCATTGTAAGGCCACGTTCACACCACGATTTTAAGTCACAGTCAAATGTCTGATATGCTACAAAAAAAAAATGAACCACTAGCTCAGTGGTCTCGAAATGTGGCCCTCCAGCTGTTGCCAAACTTTAACTCCCAGCATGCCCGGACAGCCGTTGGCTGTCCGGGCATGCTGGGAGTTAAAGTTTGGCAACAGCTGGAGGGCCACAGTTTGAGGCCACTGCTCAAGCTGATGTGCGCCGTCAGAAATGAATGGCGTCTGCGCACGGATACAATTGCAACCGATTTCAGCTTCAAAAATCGTATCTGTGCCACAAAGGCGCAAATCATAATGTGAACCGGGCCTGAGCAAGAACAAATAATGGGAAGTGCAAAAAGAATACAAAACTCCATCTTCAGTTCTAAAAACCCCCAGTAGTTATATTCTTGTATATAGGAGCAGTATTATAGTAGTTATATTCTTGTATATAGGAGGCAGTATTATAGTAGTTATATTCTTGTATAGAGGAGCAGTATTATAGTAGTTATATTCTTGTATATAGGAGCAATATTATAGTAGTTATATTCTTGTATATAGGAGCAGTATTATAGTAGTTATATTCTTGTATATAGGGGCAGTATTATAGTTGTTATATTCTTGTATATAGGGGCAGTATTATAGTTGTTATATTCTTGTATATAGGAGGCAGTATTATAGTTGTTATATTCTTGTATATAGGAGCAGTATTATAGTATTTATATTATTGTATATAGGAGCAGTATTATAGTAGTTATATTCTTGTATATAGGAGCAGTATTATAGTAGTTATATTCCTGTACATAGGAGGCAGTATTATAGTAGTTATATTCTTGTATATAGGAGCAGTATTATAGTAGTTATATTCTTGTATATAGGAGCAGTATTATAGTAGTTATATTCCTGTACATAGGAGGCAGTATTATAGTAGTTATATTCTTGTATATAGGAGCAGTATTATAGTAGTTATATTCTTGTATATAGGAACAGTATTATAGTAGTTATATTCTTGTATATAGGGGCAGTATTATAGTAGTTATATTCTTGTATATAGGGGCAGCATTATAGTAGTTATATTCTTGTATATAGGAGCAGTATTATAGTAGTTATATTCTTGTATATAGGAGCAGTATTATAGTAGTTATATTCTTGTATATAGGAGCAGTATTATAGTAGTTATATTCTTGTATATAGGAGCAGTATTATAGGAGTTATATTCTTGTATATAAGAGCAGTATTATAGTAGATATATTCTTGTATATAGGAGCAGTATTATAGTAGTGATATTCTTGTATATAGGAGCAGTATTATAGTAGTTATATTCTTGTATATAGGAGCAGTATCATAGTAGTTATATTCTTGTATATAGGAGGCAGTATTATAGTATTTAGATTTTGTACATAGGAGGCAGTATTATATAACATTTATATTCGTCATGATCAGTGTTGGCTTATACAGAAACATCTGATCACATTTTTGCTCTGTGAGCTGATCTGAGGCTATTTGTGTGTTTTCCTATGCACTGTACTGCCATCTAGGGGCTAGTTGTAAATCTGCAAGTTCTCATATGTACATTGAATGAATCGTTGATTCCTGCTGAGCTATGTATCTAAGCCTCTGATATGGGATATTGTCTGCTGAGCTATATATCTAAGCCTCTGATATGGGATACTGTGTGTTGAGCTATATATCTAAGCATCTGATGTGGAATACTGTCTGCTGAGCTTTGTATCTAAGCCTCTGATGTGGGATACTGTCTGCTGAGCTCAGCAGGTGTGCATAGATACAGATCAATAGACAGTACCACACATTACTAGCTTAGATACTGGGGCTCATCAGACAGTATCACCCACAATGCACATAGATAAAGCAGCTGAATAGTCAGTATTGTACATGACAGAATTACATACACTGGCTCAAAAAGAAAGTATCGCACATGATCGGCTGAGATACCGTGGCTCAGGCTACAGTGCAACACATGATAGGATTAGATACATTAAAAGACATTATCACACATGATAAGTGAAGATACATTGGCTCGGAAAACAGTACCACGTATGACAATCTTAGATACATTGCTTAGTATCTATATGACATAGGCTTAGATACACCAGCTCAGCGGTCAATCTCACTCGTCATAGTATTAGATACAGTGGATCACATCGGCAGAGGGTATCACTCGTGTTGTGTATAGATAAATGTCTGTATCAGACATATAGGGAGAGATTTATCCAAACCTGTGCAGTTGCCCATAGCAACCAATCAGATTGCTTCTTTCATTTTAAAAATGAAAGCAGAAATCTGATTGGTTGCTATGGGCAACTGCCCCACTCTTCCTCTACACAGGTTTTGATAAATCTCCCCCATATGCAGAAAGTATCACACATGGTTTAGATACATCAGCTTAGCAGTCAGTATCAAACATCATAGGTTTAGTTACATAAGCTCAAAAGGGCAATATCTAGAACAGAGTTTCCCAACCGGCGTGCCTCCAGCTGTTGCAAAACTACAATTCCAAGCATGCCTAGACAGCCAAAGGCTACTACCCAGCTCTCCTAGGCTCCTGAATGGCCTATCAGACCAGACCCTAATTTTGCAGTGCAGTGTTTACCAACCAGCATGCCTCCAGCTGTTGCAAAACTACAAGTCCCAGCATGCCCGGACAGCCGAAGGCTGTCCGGGCATGCTGGGAGTTGTAGTTTTGCAACAGCTGAAGGCACACTGGTTGGGAAACACTGGCCTAGGACATGCTGTAAGTTGTAGTTTTGCAACAGCTGGAGGCACACTGGTTGGGAAACGCTGTCCTAGACCCTCAAAAAGAAAGTATCGCACATGATCGGCTGAGATACCGTGGCTCAGCCTACAGTACAACACATGATAGGATTAGATACATTAAAAGACATTATCACACATGATAAGTGAAGATACATTGGCTCGGAAAACAGTACCACGTATGACAATCTTAGATACATTGCTTAGTATCTATATGACATAGGCTTAGATACACCAGCTCAGCGGTCAATGTCACTCGTCATAGTATTACAACCAAAGGATAAGTTGGCCAGCACTATTGATCCAAACTATTGTAAAAACCTGGCTTGCAGGTGCAGGCTGCTGGGCTAAATATACAGCAACAGGAGAATACAGCAGCACACTGCTAGCACAAAGATATAGATGAACATGAGTATATAGATAAAACATGAGTATATAGATAGAACATGAAAAGCTATACAGCTGTAATGCAATAAATGAAGATATGAAACTATGAAAATATGAGGTACTTAGCTTGCAAATTTGGCGCCAAATAGCGTGGACCGTCCCACCACGGTAAAGTGACCTCATTCTGGGACGGACCCTACACTGTGTATATGCCTTTGTGTGAACAGTACAACATGCATTGCAAGGTCTGAAACATCCAAGGCACCTTATATACACCTAATAGAGGTGGGTGGGGTGCAGGAACCAACATGGAGGTAGCCACTCCCCCGTATGTGTAATACAACCAAAGGATAAATTGGCCAGCACTATTGATCCAAACTATTGTAAAAGCCTGGCTTGCAGGTGCAGGCTGCTGGGCTAAATTTACATCAACAGGAGAATACAGCAGCACACTGCTAGCACAAAGATATAGATGAAACATGAGTATATAGATACAACATGAGTATATAGATAGAACATGAACGTGAACTATGAACGTCATAGTATTAGATACAGTCGATCACATTGGCAGAGGGTATCACTCGTGTTGTGTATAGATAAATGTCTGTATCAGACATATAGGGAGAGATTTATCAAAACCTGTGCAGTTGCCCATAGCAACCAATCAGATTGCTTCTTTCATTTTAAAAATGAAAGCAGAAATCTGATTGGTTGCTCTGGGCAACTGCCCCACTCTTCCTCTATACAGGTTTTGATAAATCTCCCCCATAGGCAGAAAGTAAAACTACAACTCCCAGCATGCCCGGACAGCCAAAGGCTACTACCCAGCTCTCCTAGGCTCCTGAATGGCCTATCAGACCAGACCCTGATTTTGTAGTGCAGTGTTTACCAGCCAGCATGCCTCCAGCTGTTGCAAAACTACAACTCCCAGCATGCCCGGACAGCCAAAGGCTACTACCCAGCTCTCCTAGGCTCCTGAATGGCCTATCAGACCAGACCCTGATTTTGTAGTGCAGTGTTTACCAGCCAGCATGCCTCCAGCTGTTGCAAAACTACAACTCCCAGCATGCCCGGACAGCCAAAGGCTACTACCCAGCTCTCCTAGGCTCCTGAATGGCCTAGCAGACCAGACCCTGATTTTGAAGTGCAGTGTTTACCAGCCAGCATGCCTCCAGCTGTTGCAAAACTACAACTCCCAGCATGCCCGGACAGCCTTCGGCTGTCCGGGCATGCTGGAAGTTGTAGTTTTTCAACAGCCGGAGGCACACTGGTTGGGAAACGCTGTCCTAGACCCTCAGATGTTCATGGCTGATCCAATGTACCAGTCCGATACCAGTACTCCCAGTTAGCTTAGCCTTTGATACTGTATAAAATGAGTTATTAGCTTTTCTATGGTTTTATTCTCCCATAATATACACATATCCCATCCACTGAATGAGGAGCCGGCGTCTTGTCTTCATCTCCTTCTCCCGCACAATGTAGGACACTGGGTCTCCCTTAAGGCACAGCTGCCAAATGTGATAAGGCTTCCTGCGGTGGTGTCTGCGGCGGAGACATGGGGCCGAGGTGTCAGGTCCCATTAATTCCTGAGCTCCTCATGTGTAAGATGTCTCCGGTCCCACTGCACGTACCCTGGGCCCCGGCCAGCCTGGCATCATTACCGGGCATCTGCAGACGCCGCCACATAAATAATCCGTACAGGGCGTAATGATGTGCGCAGTCTACACCTCAGACATGGCACATAACAACATCCAGAAAACCGCTCTATGATATCTCACATAAAGGTACAGGCCCAAAGCCTGAGGCTGCACTACTGACAGATTCTACACGTTGCTGCTCTCTAGGAAAAGTATGGTTGTATACGAACTATATGGCATTGTGGGGACACTGGGATGGTTTATATAACGCTGTATGGCACCATATGTGGGAGCTGTTATGGGTGTATATTTAGCGTTACAGGTTTAGGAATAAAATAAGGGGGGACCCCCTTGCGGGGACAAACCCTTACTAGAACCCTCCCTATAAAATTTGTAACTTTATTAAACTTAATTAAGATATATGACCCCAAACTTGTTAAAATTTGCAGTGGTATGGGGATAATTTTTTGTACTAAAGTGTAAGTGAGCTCACACACTAGGAGGGGGTGTTAGACAGGACTGCAGTGTCTTATTCAATTGCGTACTGTAGCCTCGCAACCCTTGACAAAGCTGATTTGTCAGCGAAACGTCGGGGAGGCCTACGGTCTAAAGTTTTAGTTGGCGTGGTTATAGGGGATTAATACAAATAGAGGTGTGAGGGACAGCGGTGTTTTAGCGGACACTGGAATTACCAGTGGTCCGCAGTACGCAATTGAATAAGACACTGCAGTCCTGTCTAACACCCCCTCCTAGTGTGTGAGCTCACTTACACTTTAGTACTAAAAATTATCCCCATACCACTGCAAATTTTAACAAGTTTGGGGTCATATATTTTAATTAAGTTTAATAAAGTTACAAATTTTATAGGGAGGGTTCTAGTAAGGGTTTGTCCCCGCAAGGGGGTCCCCCCTTAAAGGTTGTTTATTGACAATTTTGCCCTGAATATTCTCAGGGACACATTTTTCATTGGCTAGGAATAAAATAACACTCAGTAAAAACCATTTATGTTACCCCAGATCCGACCCCCCTAAATCCTAAAGCCCCAGACCAGAACCCTAGAAATTAAAAACCCCCAGACCAAAACCGTATTTATCAGACCAGATTAAAACACTCCCTGACCAAACCCCCTAGTGGTTCTTAACCTTGTTGGAGGTGCTGAACCCCACCAGTTTCATATGCGGATTCACCGAACCCCTCTTAATTGGACAAATAAAATTATGTTTTTTTCAAATTCAAAACATAGGAGGTATATATTTAAGTATATATTTATACATAGGAACATATTACACAAAATGAACAAAACCATTAAGATCAAAGAACAAAACCATGAAAACAGGATTTTCACACAAAAACATAATGAATATTTACTGCAAATCAGTGACTTCTGCTGTTGTCTTTCAGAGACCAGTTCAGAAATGCGCGGCTTTACCTTGGCGAGTGCCGCTCTCATGTCATTTTCGCAACAAAGTCTGTTCCTTTTCTTTGTTTTTATGTCCAGCTTCCTGGAAAAGGATTCCTCGCAAAGATTTGTTGTAACAAACGGTATGAAAATCTCCAGAGCTTTCTTAGCAATAATAGGGGACGTTACCATTTGTTGACACCAAAACGTTAGGCGCAGGCAGTGTTCACCCACACGTTAGGCCCTAATGCAGGGGTCCTCAAACTTTTTAAACAGGGGGCCAGTTCACAGTCCCTCAGACCATTGGAGGGTCGGACGCCAGTTTAAAAAAAAAAAAAAAAAAAATGTGAACAAATTCCTATGCACACTTTAAGAACCCCTTTAAGAACGCAGAACAGCTCCCCCCACATTAGGTAGGCAGCACAGTTCCCCCCACATTAGGTAGGCAACACAGTTCCCCCCATATTAGGTTGGCAGCACAGTCCCCCCCACATTAGGTTGGCAGTATAGATCCCACACATTAGGTTGTAGTTCCCCCACATTAGGTTGACAGTATAGTTCCCCCACATTAGGTGCAGTATAGTTCCCCCACATTAGGTTGGCAGTATAGTTCCCCCACATTAGGTTGGCAGTATAGTTCCCCCACATTAAGCTGGCAGTATAGTTCCCCCACATTAAGCTGGCAGTATAGTTCCCCCACATTAGGTGCAATATAGTCCCCCCACATTAGGTGCAATATAGTCCCCCACATTAGGTGCAATATAGTCCCCCACATTAAGCTGGCAGTATGTTCCCCCACATTAGGTTGGCAGTATGTTCCCCCACATTAGGTGCAGTATAGTTCCCCCACATTAGGTTGGCAGTATAGTTCCCCCACATTAGGTTGGCAGTATAGTTCCCCCACATTAAGCTGGCAGTATAGTTCCCCCACATTAAGCTGGCAGTATAGTTCCCCCACATTAGGTGCAATATAGTCCCCCCACATTAGGTGCAATATAGTCCCCCACATTAGGTGCAATATAGTCCCCCACATTAAGCTGGCAGTATGTTCCCCCACATTAGGTTGGCAGTATAGTTCCCCCACATTAGGCCGGCAGTATGTTACCCCACACTAGGTGCAATATAGTCCCCCCACATTAGGTGCAATATAGTCCCCCACATTAAGCTGGCAGTATGTTCCCCCACATTAGGTTGGCAGTATGTTCCCCCACATTAGGTGCAGTATAGTTCCCCCACATTAGGTTGGCAGTATAGTTCCCCCACATTAGGTTGGCAGTATAGTTCCCCCACATTAAGCTGGCAGTATAGTTCCCCCACATTAAGCTGGCAGTATAGTTCCCCCACATTAGGTGCAATATAGTCCCCCCACATTAGGTGCAATATAGTGCCCCACATTAGGTGCAATATAGTCCCCCACATTAAGCTGGCAGTATGTTCCCCCACATTAGATCGACAGTATGTTCCCCCACATTAGGTGCAATATAGTCCCCCACATTAGGCTGGCAGTATGTTCCCCCACATTAGGTTGGCAGTATAGTCCCCCACATTAGGCCGGCAGTATGTTCCCCCACATTAGGTGCAATATAGTCCCCCACATTAAGTTGGCAGTATAGTCCCCCACATTACGTTGGCAGTATAGTCCCCCACATTACGTTGGCAGTATAGTTCCCCCCACATTTGGTGCAGTATGTTCCCCCACAGACATACAGCCTCCAGCCATTCAGTGTTCCGATCACCGCTCCTCGGGTCCGGCCATAGCAGGACGCGCCCCTGGTAAACACTTACCAACTGCCAGCGCGCGTCCTTCTTGCTTCTTCTCCGCGCTCCGTTGCCATGGGCGCACGCATGGGACGTGACGTCCCTGTGTGCGCTAGTTCCCAGCGATCCCCGCATTTTTTAAGTAAACGCGGGGCCGCAGGGACTTAACAGAGGCATCCCTGTGTTCCGAAAGCATCTTTCAGAACACAGGCATGTCCCGAGGCAAAAACACCAGGCGGGCCTCCCCGCCGAACCCCGGAGACTGCCTCACCGAACCCCGGTTCAGAACCACTGCCCTAGATAATAGAATCCCCAGATCAGGCTCCTTAGATTACCCCCAAACCAGACTCCCTACATTATAAGACCCCCAGACCCCCTAGATTATAAACCCCTTCATAACTAGACCCCCTAGATTGTAACACCCCCAGACCAGACCCCCTACATTTTAACAAAGACTAGACCCCCTAGATAAAATACCCAGATCAGACTCCCTAGATTATAACAACCCCAGACCAAACCCCCTAGACAGGTGAAGACTGACACCCACTGACAAGCAGGGCTCTGTACACTGAGGACAAGTGGGGTTCTGTACACTGAGGACAAGTGGGGTTCTGTACACTGAGGACAAGTGGGGTTCTGTACACTGAGGACAAGCCGGGCTCTGTACACTGAGGACAAGTGGGGTTCTGTACACTGAGGACAAGTGGGGTTCTGTACACTGAGGACAAGCGGGGTTCTGTACACTGAGGACAAGCGGGGCTCTGTACACTGAGGACAAGCGGGGCTCTGTACACTGAGGACAAGCGGGGCTCTGTACACTGAGGACAAGCGGGGCTCTGTACGCTGAGGACAAGCGGGGCTCTGTACACTGAGGACAAGCGGGGCTCTGTACACTGAGGACAAGCGGGAGTCTGGACACCATGGACAAGCGGGGCTCTGTACACTGAGGACAAGCGGGGCTCTGTACACTGAAGACAAGCGGGGATCTGTACACCGAGGACAAGCGGGACTCTGGACACTGAGGACAAGCGGGGCTCTGTACACTGAGGACAAGCGGGGCTCTGTACACCGAGGACAAGCGGGGCTCTGTACACCGAGGACAAGCGGGGCTCTGTACACCGAGGACAAGCGGGGCTCTGTACACTGAGGACAAGCGGGGCTCTGTACACTGAGGACAAGCGGGGCTCTGTACACTGAGGACAAGCAGGGCAGGAGGACTGGTCTTCGGCGGCAGCAGTGAACTCGGGCACTGCCGTGCTTAGAAGTGAAGTTCATGTGACCTAAGCACCTCTCTCTGACAGCGGAATAACTGTAACAGCTCCAGTCCCGTGGCGGGCCTGGCTATTTAAAAAAAAAATTCCATTTTTTAGATTTTATATGAGATTTTATATACAATGTCCCAATGGACCGGCTGGTCAGTCCACCCCTGCCCCCAGATTTTATTACTCCTAAATCAGGCTCCTTAGATTATGCCCCCCCCCCCCCCAAACCAGACCTCCTATATTACAAAACCCCTAAAAATATAAAACCCCTTGACCAGATTATAAAATCTCCAGAGAAGACTCCCTAGAATATAACACTCCCAGACCCCCTATATTATTAGCCCCCCCCCCCCCAGACCTCCTATATTATAAGACCCCCAGAACAGGTCCCCTAGACTATAATACCTCCAGACCAGACCCCCTCCCTAGATTATAAAAACTCCTAAAACCCTATATTAAAAATCCCAAAGACCAGACCTCTAAATTATCAGATCAGACCCCTATATAATCACACCCCTCAGATCAGACCCCTATATGACAACACCCCTCACATACATTCATCCAACCCCTAGATTATCAAACACCAAAATAAATTCATACTCCATTATATACCCCATATCAGACCCTTGGATTATTCGACTCCTCAGACTAAATTCCTAAAATATCAGACCCAAGACCAGATCCTTAAATTCATTCTGACCTTAGACCAGAACCTCAAGTTATCAGACCCCTCTATCTGTGTATGGTATTTATGTGGGCACAGTGGTCCAATGGGCAATGCCACAATTCTGGGTATATCCTTAGAGGATACAGTTACACACAATATAGTAAACAGTGAAGCTTGTTCACCCCCCGGTTACTACTGCTGGGCGGACACATTCACCAGTATAAATGGGGAGAGGAGTAGAAGGTAATGTTCACCCTATGGCCAGAGGCGAGCACTAGGAGGGGGGGGGGCAAACATGCATTTGCTATGGGGCCCTAATTTTTTTAAATCTCGCTTGCAAATTTTGGAACAAGAAAAATGATCTTGATCATAAAATATTTTGTAGAACCAAGAGCCAATAACGCCTTTTTGGCAAGAAGTAATTCGTACATGCCAAAAGTAAGGCGCATGCCATTTTTTTCTTGTTGGGAAATGAAAGATGAAACCTGACTAAGGGTTCTGGACTTCACCGCTGTCGTCTGGGCAACTGTGATGTATTCTGTATAATTCTAAAGGTAAAAAACAAAAAAATCGGAGACAAAAAAGTAATTTCTAATAAAGGTGTCATATGTGATTTCTCCATGGGGTGGCAGTAGAGCGCTGTGCAGGACACCGGGGACTGTAAACTATGAAGGTTCTGGTAAGTTGGTGACCAACTTAGCAAAATCATTTACATGGGACTGCAGAACAAGTTCCAAATCATAATGGATGTGCTCCTTAAAGTGATTTCAGTAGTCCGGGTGTCTTGTAACGTTGATGCATTACAGCAGCGGTCTTCAAACTGTGGCCCTCCAGATGTTGCAAAACTACAACTCCCAGCATGCCCGGACAGCCAATGGCTGTCTGGGCATGCTGGGAATTGTAGTTTTGCAACATCTGGAGGGCCACAGTTTGAAGACCCCCCCCAAGCGCCTTAAAACACTGAACTATCCTCCTTTTTGTGCCAACTTGGGATCTCTGTCTGTGATACCCAGTCCAACTTGGCTCCAGCCTCCACTCACCTTTAAAGGGGTACTCCGGTGGAAAACTTTTATTTTTTTAAATCAACTGGTGCCAGAAAGTTAAACAGATTAGTAAATTACTTCTATTAAAAATTCTTAGTCCTTCCAGTACCTATTGGCTGCTGTATACTACAGAGGAAATTCTGCTGACACCTCTGTCCATTTTGGGAACTGTCCAGAGCAGCATATGTTTGCTATGGGGATTTTCTTCTGCTCTGGACAGTTCCTAAAATGGACAGAGGTGTCAGTAGAGAGCACTGTGGTCGTGACAGAAAAGAAATCCCAAATAGAAAATAAATTGTTCTGTAGTATACAGCTGCTAACAAGTACTGAAAGGATTATAAAATTTTATAATTTTGAAATAATTTTAATATCTGTTTAACTTTCTGGTACCAGTTGATTTAAAATAAATAAAGTTTTTCACAGGAGTACCTACCTGCCTTTCACCGCTCACTACATGATGGCTCAGTCAGATATATAACTCATCTCTGACATCATATAGTGAGCGGTTAAAGGCAGGTAGAAAATAGCAACTAGTCCATTTATAAGTCACACACTTTACCTTTTTTGCCTCTTGATTGGCTGAGGCCTCTTAGATTTATTACAGAAATAGCGCAGCAGCACAGAGTATTTCTGGAGGGAACTGTAGTGAGGCAGACTGTCTGAAATACTCTGTGCTGCTGGGAAGCCTACTCCATCTTCTATCTGCCTTTTACCGCCCCCTACATGATGGTACAGTCAGAGATATAAGTTATATTTCACATATAACTAAGTCAGACTGTTCCATCATGTAGGGGGCGGTGAAAGGCAGGTAGAAGATACATACAACTATACAATTCATAAGCCACCCACCTGGCCAGGCCAGTCTGTTTATGTGTCCATGCAGATGCCAACTGAGAAAGCTGGCAGAGAGATCAGGGCACTTCTTCAGCAGGGCTCTGTACACCGAGGACAAGCGGGGCTCTGTACACCGAGGACAGGCAGGGCTCTGTACACCGAGGACAGGCAGGGATCTGTACACCGAGGACAGGCGGGGCTCTGTACACCGAGGAAAGGCGGGGATCTGTACACCGAGGACAAGCGGGGCTCTGTACACCAACGACAAGCGGGGCTCTGTACACGGAGGACAAGCGGGGCTCTGTACACCGAGGACAGGCAGGGATCTGTACACCGAGGACAGGCAGGGATCTGTACACCGAGGACAAGCGGGGCTCTGTACACCGACAACAAGCGGGGCTCTGTACACCGACGACAAGCGGGGCTCTGTACACCGAGGACAGGCGGGGATCTGTACACCGAGGACAGGCGGGGCTCTGTACACCGACGACAAGCGGGGCTCTGTACACCGACGACAGGCGGGGCTCTGTACTCGGAGGACAGGCGGGGCTCTGTACACGGAGGACAGGCGGGGCTCTGTACATCGAGGACAGGCAGGGCTCTGTACACCGAGGACAAGCAGGGCTCTGTACACCGAGGACAGGCAGGGCTCTGTACACCGAGGACAAGCAGGGCTCTGTACACAGTGTACAGAGTTCCGCTTATCCTCAGTGTACAGAGCCCTGCTTGTCCTCAGTGTACAGAGCCCCGCTTGTCCACGGAGGACAAGCGGGGCTCCGTACACTGAGGACAAGCGGGGCCCTGTACACTGAGGACAAGCAGGGCTCTGTACACTGAGGACAAGCGGGGCTCTGTACACTGAGGACAAGCGGGGCCCTGTACACTGAGGACAAGCGGGACCCTGTACACTGAGGACAAGCGGGACCCTGTACACTGAGGACAAGCAGGGCTCCATACACTGAGGACAAGCAGGGCTCTGTACACTGAGGAAAAGCGGGGTTCCGTCCGCCCCTGTCCCCAGCATGCCCTGACATCCTGTGGATCTCCAGCTGCTGCAAAACTACAACTCCTGACATGACCTTAAAAGCCTGCGGATCGTCAGCTATTGCAAAACTACAATGCCCAGTGTATCCTGACAACTTTTGGGATTCCTGGCTGTTGCAGAACTACAATTCCCAGCATGCCCTGACATCCTGTGGATCTACAGCTGCTGCAAAACTACAACTCCTAGCATGCCCTGACAGCCTGGGGATCTTTGGCTAATGCAAAACTACAATGCCTAGTGTGCCCTAAAACCTTGCGTTTGTCAGCTGTTGCAGAACTACTACTCCCAGCATGCCCTGACAGCCTGGACTGCTTCGCCTGCAATGTCTTCTTACCCTCCTTTTCCTCCCTTGCAGATTTGTATTTTTACACAGTACTTAATGTTTACAAACCAATGTGCCTCCAGCTGTTGCAAAAACTACAACTCCAAGCATGCCCGGACAGCCAAAGGCTGTACGGGCATGCTGGAAGTTGTAGTTTTGCAACAGCTGGAGGCACCAGGTTAGGAAACACTTCACTTACCAGTGTCCAAGCTTGCAACAGTTTAAAACGTTTATGATTTACTACTTGCTAACAATCCCAATTTTCCTTGGGCATTTCTTGAATTCTGGGGGAACCTTAGGGGTGGGTTTATGCAAAGTGGGCATTTTTTGGATTTGTTCCTTGGGGGTGTTCCCAGGCAGTTCTGGGGTGGGACTTAAATATCCAGATTTTTGCCTTTAAATACCGTAGTTGTGTTTTTTAATGTATTACAAACTTGCTAGATTTTACAGTCATGGCTGTAAATGTTGACACCCCTGAAATTTTTCAAGAAAATTTTATATTTCTAACAGAAAAGGATTGCAGTAACACATGATTTGCTATTCACATGTTTATTCCCTTTGTGTGAATTGGAACTAAACCAAAAAACAGAGGGAAAAAAGCAAATTGGACATAATGTCACCAAACTCCAAAAATGGGCTGGACAAAATTATTGGCACCCTTTCAAAATTGTGGAAAAATAAGATTGTTTCAAGCATGTGATGCTCCTTTATACTCACCTGGGGCAAGTAACAGGTGTGGGTAATATAAAAATCACACCTGAAAGCAAATAAAAAGGAGAGAAGTTCACTTAGTCTTTGCATCGTGTTTCTGTGTGTGCCACACTAAGCATGGACAACAGAAAGAGGAGAAGAGAACTGTCTGAGGACTTGAGAACCAAAATTGTGGAAAAATATCGACAATCTCGAGATCTTGGTCTTCCAGCAGGACAATGACCCCAAACATTACATCAAAAAGCCCCCAGAAATGGATGGCAACAAAGCGCTGGAGAGTTCTGAAGTGTCAGCAATGAGTCCCGATCTAAATCCCATTGATCACCTGTGGAGAGATCTTAAAATTACTGTTGGGAAAAGGCGCCTTCCAATAAGAGAGACCTGGAGCAGTTTGTAAAGGAAGAGTGGTCCAACATTCCGGCTGAGAGGTGTAAGAAGCTTATTGATGGTTATAGGAAGACACTGATTTCAGTTATTTTTTCCAAAGGGTGTGCGACCAAATATGAAGTTAAGGGGCCAATAATTTTGTCCAGACCATTTTTGGAGTTTGGTGACATTATGTCCAATTTGTTTGTTTTTTTCCCTCCCTTTTTTGGTTTAGTTCCAATCAGGGCTCAAGTCCTGCAGGAACTCATGGGAACGGAGTTCCTGCACTTTTCCCCCAGCAGGAATGCAGTTCCTATTAGGAGGAGTCCTGCAGGACCAGCCCTTAAAGGGTACTCTGCCCCTATACATCTTATCCCCGATCCAAAGGATAGGGGATAAGATGTCTGATTGCAGGGGTCCCGCCACTGGGGACCCCTGTGATCTTGGCTGCGGCACCCCAGACATCCGGTGCACAGAGCAAACTTCGCTCAGTGCCGAATGACTGGCGAAAGGGGGCAGAGGCTCCTGACGTCACAGCCATGCCCCCTCAATGCAAGTCTATGGGAGGGCGGCATGACGGCCATCACGCCCCCTACCATAGACTTGCATTGAGGGGCCATGGCCGTGGCGTCGCGAGCCTTCGGCGCGTCACCCAACACTCTAAGCAAACGCCGGGTGCAGCAGGGAGAACGCGGGGGTCCCCAGCGGCGGGACCCCCATGATCAGACATCTTATCTCCTATCCTTTGAATAGGGGATAAGATGTCTAGGGGCGGAGTACCCCTTTAAGTGAAAATCTTGGGTGAGTTCCCACACTTTTTTTTCCCAGGACTTGACCCCTGGTTCCAATCCACACAAAGGGAATAAACATGTGTATAGCAAAACATGTGTTACTGCAATCCTTTTCTGTGAGAAATACTTCATTTTGTAGAAAAATTTCAGGGGGGACAACATTTACGACCATGACTGTATATGATTAGACATAGGTTTGTGACTGCTCCCACTGGATGTAGTAAATTACCTATTAGAATGGTGAAATCATCAGTAAGGCGACCAATCAGGAATTGGACTGGACTAATAGTAGACATATATATGATTAGTAATTCTACCTTCCCTTTAACCCGGCTTAGGACATGAGATGAAAACGGTCAGGAAATGAATAGGACTTCGAATTATAGACTTATATAATTAGACATAGACCTATGACTGCTCCTACTGGATACAGTAATTGACCAATCAGAGATGGAAACAATCAGCAAGTCGACCAATCAGGAATTGGACTGGACTAATAGTAGACATATATATGATTAGTAATTCTACCTTCCCTTTAACCCGGCTTTGGACATGAGATGGAAACAGTCAGGAAATGAATAGGACATCGAATTATAGACTTATATAATTAGACATAGACCTATGACTGCTCCTACTGGATACAGTAACTGACCAATCAGAGATGGAAACAATCAACAAGTCGACCAATCAGGAATTGGACTGGGCTAGTTATAGACAAATATGATTAGACACAGGCCTTTGACTGCTTCATCTGGATGCAATAAATGACCAACTAAAGATGGAAACCATCAGCAAGTCGACCAATCAGGAATCGGACTGGTCATAGACATATATGATTAGACATAGGAATGTGGATGGAATAAATAACCAACTACCGGAAAAGAAAATCCAACATGGCCGAGAACCAGAAGATCCAGTCGCCATCGTACGTTTCAGTTGACCCCGTCTACCGGTGACTGTTTAGGGAGAGTTCACACCCAGACACTGATAATAAATACACCTGTCAGCAAGCAAACTCCAATGACCTTTGTGCCAAGTCACGAGGCTGAGAAGCCGGCCAAGACTCCTGCAGCGCCGCTTATCTCCGTATAATGTTATCTTACTGCAGGTGAGACATTGACCCAGATCTCGGGACTGTATTAGGTTTCCTGGGTCTGACGCAATCACATGACTTAAAGGGGTATTCCGGTGGAAAATATATATTTTTTAAATCAACTGGTGCCAAAAAGTTAAACAGATTTGTAAATTACTCCAATTAAAAAATCTTAATCCTTCCAGTATTTATTAGCTGCTGAATACTAAATTCTTTTTTTTTTTTTGAACACAGAGCTCTCTGCTGACATCACGAGCACAGTGCTCTCTGCTGACATCTCTGTCCATTTTAGGAACTGTCCAAAACAGCATATGTTTGCTATGGGGATTTCCTTACAGAGATGTCAGCAGAGAGCACTGTGCTCGTGATGTCAGCAGAGAGCTCTGTGTTTCAAACGGAAAAGAATTTCCACTGTAGTATTCAGCAGCTAATAAGTACAGGAAGGATTACGATTTTTCAATAGAAGTGATTTACAAATCTGTTTAACTTTCTGGCACCAGTTGATAATAATAATTTAAAAAAAGTTTTTCACCGGAGTACCCCACCCCTATATAAACTGACACAATATGCTCACCAAATGCTCAAGATCTGTGCTTGCTGTCAATGAATGTGAGCAATTGTCCGGACTGCAGAACATAGGACGGAATCTACAGCATCTTTAGGATGTCTGCCTCTTGACAGTGAATAGAAACAGTGACCTACGTCCAGAAGATGAAGAACTAAAGCAGCGGACTTCAAACTGTGGCCCTCCAGATGTTGCGAAACTGCAACTCCCAGCATGCCCGGACAGCCAACGGCTGTCCGGGCATGCTGGGAAGTGTAGTTTTGCAACATCTGGAGGGCCACAGTTTGAAGACCACTGAAGTAAAGTATATTCATTCTACTGACAGATTTTCTAGTTTGATGTAAGAAAAGAATAATTGTTCCATAATAAAGGTTCTGCAACTTTCTATTATACTTTCTGTTACAATCCCTTATTTTCAATACCTCTGCTTGCTCTCAGAGAATAGAATCCTGGAATCAGGAATCCTTCTTTACATTAAAGGGGTACTCATGTGGAAAATGTTTTTGTTTTGTTTTTTAAATCAAATGGTGCCAGAAAGTTAAACAGATTTGTAAATTACTTCTATGTAAAAATCTTAACCTTTCCAGTACTTATCAACTGCTGTATGCTCCACAGGAAGTTCTTTTCTTTTTTCAATTTCCTTTCTGTCTGACCACAGTGCTCTCTGCTGACACCTCTGTCCATCTTAGGAACTGTCCAGAGTAGGAGCAAATCCATAGCAAACCTCTCCTGCTCTGGACAGTTCCTGACATGGACAGAGGTGTCAGCAGAGAGCACTGTGGTCAGGCAGAAAGGAAATTCAAAAACAAAAGAACTTCCTGTGGAGCATACAGCAGCTGATAAGTACTGGAAGGGTTAAGATTTTTACATAGAAGTAATTTACAAATCTGTTTAACTTTCTGGCACCAGTTGATTAAAAAAGAAAATGTTTTCCATGGGAGTACCCCTTTAAACAATGGTTAAGGCTGGGCTTCCCCTTGAAGTTCTACTTTTGCCCAGTGGAGGGAGCAATAAGGACCGTTTTATATATTCGTCCAGATAATCTCTACAATGAATAGTATCCCAAAAAGTGCAAATGTAGCCATTAGATGGCGATCAGAGGTCAAGTTAGGTTGGGGTCAGAAAATGAAGAGTCATTGAAGGGACATAAATGCCTCCGGGGCAGTACCCAGCCGAGGAATGTCAGGGAGTTGTCAGGGTAATAGCTTGGCTTGTGGCATATAACCTGTCATTACATAGAGGATGGCATTACACAACACACAGCAATCTGTTTGTCCTTCTAGAACAATAGCAGGGATGGTGTGTACACCGCCACCACCTGTGTGTCAGTCACAAAACATCTCCGCACATGTCTCCAGGCGACAACATCCAGAGGTGACACGTGGGACACATGACGCGTCCGGAGAGAAGGAGTCAAGTTTGTTGACGGTGATAATTGTTATTATATTCTTGTATATAGAAGCAGTATTATAGTAGTTATATTCTTGTATATAGGAGCAGTATTATAGTAGTTATATTCTTGTATATAGGAGCAGTATTATAGTAGTTATATTCTTGTCTATAGGAGCAGTATTATAGTAGTTATATTCTTGTATATAGGAGCAGTATTATAGTAGTAATATTCTTGTATATAGGGGCAGTATTATAGTAGTTATATTCTTGTATATAGCAGTATTATAGTAGTTATATTCTTGTATATAGGAGGCAGTATTATAGTAGTTATATTCTTGTATATAGGGGACAGTATTATAGTAGTTATATTCTTGTATATAGGAGCAGTATTATAGTAGTTATATTCTTGTATATATGAGCAGTATTATAGTAGTTATATTCTTGTATATAGGAGACAGTATTATAGTAGTTATATTCTTGTATATAGGGGACAGTATTATAGTAGTTATATTCTTGTATATAGGAGCAGTATTATAGTAGTTATATTCTTGTATATATGAGCAGTATTATAGTAGTTATATTCTTGTATATAGGAACAGTATTATAGTAGTTATATTCTTGTATATAGGAGCAGTATTATAGTAGTTATATTCTTGTATATAGGAGCAGTATTATAGTAGTTATATTCTTGTATATAGGAGCAGTATTATAGTAGTTATATTCTTGTATATAGGAGCAGTATTATAGTAGTTATATTCTTGTATATAGGAGTAGTATTATAGTAGTTATATTCTTGTATATAGGAGCAGTATTATAGTAGTTATATTCTTGTATATAGGGGCAGTATTTTAGTAGTTATATTCTTGTACATAGGAGCAGTATTATAGTAGCTATATTCTTGTATATAGGAGCAGTATTATAGTAGTTATATTCTTGTATATAAGAGCAGTATTATAGTAGTTATATTCTTGTATATAGGAGCAGTATTATAGTAGTTATATTCTTGTATATAGGAGGCAGTATTATAGTAGTTATATTCTTGTATATAGGAGCAGTATTATAGTAGTTATATTCTTGTATATAGGAGCAGTATTATAGTAGTTATATTCTTGTACATAGGAGCAGTATTATAGTAGTTATATTCTTGTACATAGGAGCAGTATTATAGTAGTTATATTCTTGTATATAGGAGCAGTATTATAGTAGTTATATTCTTGTATATAGGAGGCAGTATTATAGTAGTTATATTCTTGTATATAGGAGCAGTATTATAGTAGTTATATTCTTGCACATAGGAGGCAGTATTATACTAGTTATATTCTTGTATATAGGGGGCAGTATTATAGTATTATATTCTTGTATATAGGAGCAGTATTATAGTAGTTATATTCTTGTATATAGGAGCAGTATTATAGTAGTTATATTCTTGTACATAGGAGGCAGTATTATAGTAGTTATATTCTTGTATATAGGGGGCAGTATTATAGTAGTTATATTATTGTATATAGGGGCAGTATTATAGTAGTTATATTCTTGTATATAGGAGCAGTATTATAGTAGTTATATTCTTGTATATAGGAGCAGTATTATAGTAGTTATATTCTTGTATATAGGAGCAGTATTATAGTAGTTATATTCTTGTATATAGGAGCAGTATTATAGTAGTTATATTCTTGTATATAGGAGCAGTATTATAGTAGTTATATTCTTGTATATAGGAGCAGTATTATTGTAGTTATATTCTTGTATATAGGAGGGCATGGTCTGTGTGTATACATATATTGTGTAGTGCAAACTATGTAAGTAAATGATAGATCCCTTTGATTGTCCTTTGTGGACATTACTGACACCATCATGATCAGGGATGTCCTATATATTCACCATCCAGTTGTATTGTATCCTCCCCTCTGGCAGGTGATGAATAATGATGAGTAATAATAATAATAATAATAACAAGGAGGATCCGCAGACACTTCTTATTATCTTCACCCTCCTCGGACAGTTGTATGTGACGTCATCCGGCAGGGCCCCTCCTCCCTCACGTCACTAGGATACACAACATTATCTATCGCTCAAGCACAGAAAACTTTCTTGGAGACTTTTCAAACTCTGACGTCACATTTCCGGGGGGAGGGGCTGAGCGCGGCCAATGGAAACGGAGCCGCCTGACCCTGCAGCCAATCAGCGCGGAGCGGACAGTTCCCCGGTGCTGACGACCTTCAGGACTGTGGAATAAAAATGCCCGGAGGAGACAACAAGTGTTTGCTGGAGAGGGGCCCCGAGAGGCGGACGGGAGAGCCCGGGAGCGGCCCTGCAGAGCCATAGAGCAGAACTGCAGAGCAATAGATATAGTGCAGAGATAGAGATCAGAACTGCAGAGCAATAGATATAGTGCAGAGATAGAGATCAGAACTGCAGAGCAATAGATATAGTGCAGAGATAGAGAGCAGAACTGCAGAGCAATAGATAGAGCAGAGCTATACAGTAACACAAAGCAGAGCAAAACATATAGAGCAGAACTGCAGAGCAATACATACACACAGTGCAGAGCCATACAGTCCATTCAGTGACACAGTGCAGAGCCATTCAGTGACACAGTGCAGAGCCACAGTCCATTCAGTGACACAGTGCAGAGCCATACAGTCCATTCAGTGACACAGTGCAGAGCCATACAGTCCATTCAGTGACACAGTGCAGAGCCATTCAGTGACACAGTGCAGAGCCACAGTCCATTCAGTGACACAGTGCAGAGCCATTCAGTGACACAGTGCAGAGCCATTCAGTGACACAGTGCAGAGCCATACAGTCCATTCAGTGACACAGTGCAGAGCCATTCAGTGACACAGTGCAGAGCCATACAGTCCATTCAGTGACACAGTGCAGAGCCATTCAGTGACACAGTGCAGAGCTCTAGCTCCCAGGTGCTGGCGCAGCCATAGACCAGCTGCAGAACCACAAGTCAGAGATCTGCAATGACGGCGCAAGGATCCTGAGGTGAGAGCAAGGAGAGGTGAGTACAGAGCCGCCCGGTGTGTACAGCGCCCCGCTCACCTACCTCCCCTCCATTATTGATGGTCAGTAAGTGATATCCTGGCAGCAGTGTGTGTGTGTCTGGCATCTCCCAGTGAGTTATGACTGCAGGGGTGGCGGTGTCTGTGCAGCTTCTTCCCTCCAGCATAAATCTGCTGCTAAATATAATGTGTGTAAAGTGCTGCAGCCGCCCCCTCCCCCCATGTGATGAGGTTAGAGGCGCCCACTCCTTACACTGCACTGTGCATGCTGAGCTGGAGGACCTACAGATGGCCATACATGAATGCTCACTCTGTGTGTGCATGCACTGACCTGTAGAGATTATCGCAGGTGTCCAGTGTATAGTATGGAGGTCCCTTGTATTCTCTATATATATGATGGATGATATATAAGTGATGGGATGCTTCCTCCCTCTGTAGTGTCCTGGTCTCTAATGTATATATTGGTGCAGTGATCCTCATATATTACAATAAGGACTAATCCTATAGGGTATATGCTTGTGTAGTGTAAGTGTATTCACTCCCCCTATACTGTATATACTAATGTACGGACCCCCAAAGTGTATAAACTAATGTCCTGGTCTCTAATGTATAGATTGGTGCAGTGATCCTCATATATTACAATAAGGACTAATCCTATAGGGTATATGCTTGTGTAGTGTTAGTGTATTCACTCCCCCTATACTGTATATACTAATGTACGGACCCCCAATGTGTATAGACTAGTGTCCTGGTCTCTAATGTATAGATTGGTGCAGTGATCCTCATATATTACAATAAGGACTAATCCTATAGGGTATATGCTTGTGTAGTGTTAGTGTATTCACTCCCCCTATACTGTATATACTAATGTACGGACCCCCAATGTGTATAAACTAATGTCCTGGTCTCTAATGTATAGATTGGTGCAGTGATCCTCATATATTACAATAAGGACTAATCCTATAGGGTATATGCTTGTGTAGTGTTAGTGTATTCACTCCCCCTATACTGTATATACTAATGTACGGACCCCCAATGTGTATAGACTAGTGTCCTGGTCTCTAATGTATAGATTGGTGCAGTGATCCTCATATATTACAATAAGGACTAATCCTATAGGGTATATGCTTGTGTAGTGTTAGTGTATTCACTCCCCCTCTACTGTATATACTAATGTACGGACCCCCAAAGTGTATAGACTAGTGTCCTGGTCTCTAATGTATAGATTGGTGCAGTGATCCTCATATATTACAATAAGGACTAATCCTATAGGGTATATGCTTGTGTAGTGTTAGTGTATTCACTCCCCCTATACTGTATATACTAATGTACGGACCCCCAATGTGTATAGACTAGTGTCCTGGTCTCTAATGTATAGATTGGTGCAGTGATCCTCATATATTACAATAAGGACTAATCCTATAGGGTATATGCTTGTGTAGTGTTAGTGTATTCACTCCCCCTATACTGTATATACTAATGTACGGACCCCCAAAGTGTATAGACTAGTGTCCTGGTCTCTAATGTATAGATTGGTGCAGTGATCCTCATATATTACAATAAGGACTAATCCTATAGGGTATATGCTTGTGTAGTGTAAGTGTATTCACTCCCCCTATACTGTATATACTAATGTACGGACCCCCAAAGTGTATAGACTAGTGTCCTGGTCTCTAATGTATAGATTGGTGCAGTGATCCTCATATATTACAATAAGGACTAATCCTATAGGGTATATGCTTGTGTAGTGTTAGTGTATTCACTCCCCCTATACTGTATATACTAATGTACGGACCCCCAAAGTGTATAAACTAGTGTCCTGGTCTCTAATGTATAGATTGGTGCAGTGATCCTCATATATTACAATAAGGACTAATCCTATAGGGTATATGCTTGTGTAGTGTTAGTGTATTCACTCCCCCTCTACTGTATATACTAATGTACGGACCCCCAAAGTGTATAGACTAGTGTCCTGGTCTCTAATGTATAGATTGGTGCAGTGATCCTCATATATTACAATAAGGACTAATCCTATAGGGTATATGCTTGTGTAGTGTAAGTGTATTCACTCCCCCTATACTGTATATACTAATGTACGGACCCCCAAAGTGTATAAACTAATGTCCTGGTCTCTAATGTATAGATTGGTGCAGTGATCCCCAATCAGGGTGCCTCCAGCTGTTACAAAACTACAACTTCCAGACACTGGGGGAGATTTATCAAAACCTGTCCAGAGGAAAAGCTGCTGAGTTGCCCATAGCAACCAATCAGATCACTGCTTTCATTTCTGAAAAGGCCTCAAAAATGAAAGCAGCGATCTGATTGGTTGCCATGGGCAACTGGTCAACTTTTCCTCTGGATGATTTTGATAAATCTCCTCCATTGTCTTTAGTTTGTGACTAATTTCAGTGTATTGTTACCCCTATGGTGTTTATACTGGTGTAATGTACTATAATGCATAGGTTGGTGCAGTATAATATATAGCCCATACTGTATATATACTAAGGGGATCATTCTATCAATATATACAGTATGGGGGGGATCATTCTATCAATATATACAGTATGGGGGGGATCATTCTATCTGTATATACAGTATGGGGGGGATCATTCTATCTGTATATACAGTATGGGGGGATCATTCTATCTGTATATACAGTATGGGAGGATCATTCTATCTGTATATACAGTATGGGAGGATCATTCTATCTGTATATACAGTATGGGAGGATCATTCTATCTGAATATACAGTATAGGGGGATCATTCTATCAGTATATACAGTATGGGGGGATCATTCTATCTGTATATACAGTAGGGGGATCATTCTATCTGTATATACAGTATGGGGGGATCATTCTATCAGTATATACAGTATGGGGATCATTCTATCAGTATATACAGTATGGGGATCAATCAGTATATACAGTAGGGGGATCATTCTATCTGTATATACAGTATGGGGATCAATCAGTATACAGTATACAGTATGGGGATCATTCTATCTGTATATACAGTATGGGGATCATTCATTCAGTATATACAGTATGGGGATCATTCTATCAGTATATACAGTATGGGGATCAATCAGTATATACAGTAGGGGGATCATTCTATCTGTATATACAGTATGGGGGGATCATTCTATCAGTATATACAGTATGGGGATCATTCTATCAGTATATACAGTATGGGGATCAATCAGTATATACAGTAGGGGGATCATTCTATCTGTATATACAGTATGGGGATCAATCAGTATACAGTATACAGTATGGGGATCATTCTATCTGTATATACAGTATGGGGATCATTCATTCAGTATATACACTATAGGATCATTCAGTCAGTATATACACCATAGGATCATTCTATTAGTATATACACTATGGGGATCATTCAGTCAATATATACACTATAGGATCATTCTATTAGTATATACACTATGGGGATCATTCTATCAGTATATACAGTATGGGGATCATTCATTCAGTATATACACTATAGGATCATTCTATTAGTATATACACTATGGGGATCATTCAGTCAGTATATACACTATAGGATCATTCTATTAGTATATATACTATGGGGATCATTCATTCAGTATATACACTATAGGATCATTCAGTCAGTATATACACCATAGGATCATTCTATTAGTATATACACTATGGGGATCATTCAGTCAATATATACACTATAGGATCATTCTATTAGTATATACACTATGGGGATCATTCTATCAGTATATACAGTATGGGGATCATTCATTCAGTATATACACTATAGGATCATTCTATTAGTATATATACTATGGGGATCATTCAGTCAGTATATACACTATAGGATCATTCTATTAGTATATATACTATGGGGATCATTCATTCAGTATATACACTATAGGATCATTCTATTAGTATATATACTATGGGGATCATTCATTCAGTATATACACTATAGGATCATTCTATTAGTATATATACTATGGGGATCATTCATTCAGTATATACACTATAGGATCATTCTATTAGTATATATACTATGGGGATCATTCATTCAGTATATACACTATAGGATCATTCTATTAGTATATATACTATGGGGATCATTCATTCAGTATATACACTATAGGATCATTCTATTAGTATATATACTATGGGGATCATTCATTCAGTATATACACTATAGGATCATTCTATTAGTATATACACTATGGGGATCATTCTATTAGTATATACACTATGGGGATCATTCTATTAGTATATACACTATGGGGATCAGTCAGTCAGTATATACACTATAGGATCATTCTATTAGTATATACACTATGGGGATCATTCACTCAGTATATACACTATAGGATCATTCTATTAGTATATACACTATAGGATCATTCACTCAGTATATACACTATAGGATCATTCTATTAGTATATACACTATGGGGATCATTCAGTCAGTATATACACTATAGGATCATTCTATTAGTATATACACTATGGGGATCATTCTAATAGAATGGTCCCCACAGTGTATATATTGATAGAATGTTCCCCATAGTATATATAACAGTGTTTCCCAACCAGGGTGCCTCCAGATGTTGCAAAACTACAACTCCCAGCATTCTTCTACAACCCCCATCGTGCCCTAGGATCATGGGAGTTGTAGCCCCAGGTTGGAGAACACTACTAGAGTAATAAACCCCTTTATTACAAGGAATGATGGGAGTTGTAGGTTTACCACAGCCGGAGAGCCACAGTTTTGAGGAACATTGCTAAGAAACCCACTAGTATTATTGATGTATTGACCCCCCCCCCCCCCCCTATACTGTATATACTAATGTATGACCCCCCATAGTATATATACTTGTGTAATAATCTCCTCCCGTGCAAATATCGGTGCAATAATCCCATAGGGGGAGATTTATCAAAACCTGTCCAAAGGAAAAGTTGTCCAGTTGCCCATAGCAACCAATCAGATCGCTTCTTTCATTTTTCACAGGCCTCTTTAAAAATGAAAGTAACGATCTGATTGGTTGCTATGGGCAACTGCACCACTCTGTGCGCAGGTTTTGATAAATCTCCCCCATAGTGTATACTCCAGGGTAACGATCCTCGCAGTGATTTTTATGGTTGGTATAATGGTGTAATTACATCCATAGTGTTAATGCTAGTGCAGTGTTTCCCAGCCTGTTGTCCGGGCATGCTGGGAGCTGTAGTTTTGCAACAGCTGGAGACACCCTAGTTAGGAAACACTGTGCTAGTGTAACGATTCCTTGTAATGTGTGTGTGTATATATATATATATATATATTGATGCACTAGTTTCCCACTAGTGTGTTTCTCAACCAGGGCACCTCCAGGTGTTGCAAAACTACAACTCTCAGCATGCCCGGACAGCCAAAGGCTGTCCGGGCATGCTGGGAGTTGTAGTTTTGCAACAGCTGGAGGCGCCCTGGTTGGTCCTGTATGATTTGAACAGGTACCACAGTAGTACATGATCACAGTGTGTATGGGGTGAGGTTATAGCGCCCCCTCACTGTCCTGGATAAACGTTTACCTGCCTACTTTTTTTTCCCATTTTAGAGGTACAGCTGGTACAAAGGGAGACTCTGGACCTGCTAATGCCAAGATGCCTGGCACGACTCAATGGGAACCCCGCTCGCCGGAGTACCAGTCTCAGAAGCAATGCAACAAGACCTCATTTGCCTTCTACCAGGCGGTGCGGGACCTGTACCCAGTGTGGGTCCTGGAGGACATGCGGCTCATGGACGTGTTGCACTGGGAGGAAGGGGGCATAGTCAGCTCGTACACACCCTCCGAGGCCCTGCTTTACGCCCTGGTACACGATCACCTGCCTTACGCCCGCTACCTGCTCACACACTTCCCCAACGACGCCCTGGCCGTGCCAAGCAAGAGCTTCGGCTGCTGCCAGTCGGGAGCTCCTCACCTCAGCATGGCGGTGCGCTACAACCGGCTGCAGATCCTGCAGGAGATCCTGCGCACCCTCCGGACATTGCCTTCCAAAAGCCGGACTGCCTACGTCAACCAGCGGGGGTGCCAGCGGGTGGAGGGCGGCAAGACCCCTCTGCACCTCGCTTGTGAACTGCAGCGGGTCGAATGTCTCACTTTGTTGCTGGGGCACGGAGCCTGCCCGTACGTTAAGGACTGCGAAGGCAAAACCCCTCTAGACCTCCTGCTGCAACTAATCCGGGACAGTCCGCAGGATATGCGCCTTAAGAGGCAGTGCCTGGACACTGTGCTCCTGTACATGCCGGGAGGGGTGCCCTTCTGCACCAGGCAGCGGCTCCGGGAGGAGGAGGGCACACCCTGGCAGGAGTTGCTGGGGCAGGACTTATACAGATGGCTAGCTGGCACCACTCCCTGTACCCTGTTTACTATGTCTATGCAGACGCTGCTCAGAGCCCTCCCTGCTGACAGGTTCCCGGAGGCCCTAGAGGAGATTTCCCTCCCGGACTTCTTAAGACCCCTCGCCTTACAGAAGCAATTCCTGAAATAGAACCATGTATACTTAGGAGGGGGGTGGGTATCCCAGCTCCCCCTGCGTGTAGCTTGCATGTCCCATGCCTATAGAGCAGTGTTTCCCAACCAGGGTGCCTCCAGCTGTTGCAAAAGCACAACTCCCAGCATGCTGGGACTTGTAGTTTTGCAACAGCTGCAGGCACCCTGGTTGGGAAACACTGCTCTATAGGGAGACATACACTTTACAAACAACTTCTCCCATGTTCATTGCCGTCAGCTCACAGTGACTTATGACTTAACAGATGCCCGGCTTAGCACTGGGGCGGTATTATATCTTAAAGAGGATATCTAGGAATAGAAAAAAAAAACTAAGCTACTTTCTTACAAAAACAGCACCACACCTCTCCTCAGGTTGGGTGTGGTATTGCAACTTGGCGCCATTCATTTCAATGGAACAGAGCTGCAATACCACATGCAACCTGAGAACAGGGGTGGCGCTGTTTTTGAAGGAGAGAAGCTCTGACCACATTTCCACATCTGTAGGTGCCTCCTGCTCTAAGCCTAACATTGATTAAACTACGGGGCAGCAATGGGATCAATTGTCTATGACAGTGTTTCCCAACCTGGGTGCCTCCAGCTGTTGCAAAACTACAACTCCCAGCAAGCACTGACAGGCTTAAGGCATGCTGGGAGTTGTAGTTTTGCAACAACTGGAGGCAGTCTGGTGTGGAAACACTGGTCTGATATCCATGTCCTGTGTCTCAGAGTTTCACCCCCATGCTTTATACTGCAGCTCTGCTTGTTCTGTCAGGCTGCTGTATATTCATTTAAAGGGATATTTCAGTCTTATGGCATAGCACTAGTGATGCAAATTTGGTTGTGCATAAAACAGAAGGGTCGGTTTCACAGTAGCGGAATATGTATGTATTTTCATGGCTGCGTTACGGGCGCAAGGTCATCCATCCTGCGGTCAGGACGAGATTGCGGCTGTAAAATGGCGCAAAAAAAAAAAATGCATCTATATTACGGTTAATGTGAGTCCATATATATCCAGGATTACAAAAAAATAAATAAAAATAGCTGATTCTTCCCAAAAAACAGCGCCACCCCTGTCCTCAGGTTGTGTATGGTATTACAACTCGGTTCCATTCACTTCAATAGGAACTAAGCTGCAATACCACACACGACCTGAGGACAGGGGGTGGTGCTTTTTCTGGAAGAAATCAGCTCTGTTTTAACCTCTTTAAAAGGGTGTTCTTTTAGTTAGCATTTTATGTTGCTCCCAACCCTCACGGATTTTTATATAGCTTTTTTCGACAGTCCAAAAATTCTGAATATTTCGTAGAATAAAAGATATTTTATTGCACAATTTTACCTTTGAGGAGACGCATAACCCCCATACATCAGAATGTAGTCCTCACGAGGACTTGTAGCTTTTTTTTTCAATATATGATTGTTGCATCATTTGCACTTCAGTGTTTTTTTTTTGTTTTTTTTTAAACCCTTTTATTATTATAGTTTTATGTTCATTTTATACAATATCAAGGACTAAGCTAACTGGGAGTACTGGTATTGGACTGGTACATTGGATTTGGTGGACAGGGATGGCGCCCCTATAACCTTGACGGACCCCTCCCAGCCATGCACATCTCAGGGTCTAGGACAGTGTTTCCCAACCAGTGTGCCTCCAGCTGTTGCAAAACTACAACTCCCAGCATGCCCGGACAGCCTTCGGCTGTCCGGGCATGCTGGGAGTTGTAGTTTTGCAACAGCTGGAGGCACACTAGTTGGGAAACACTGGCCTAGGACATATAAGCTTGCACTCTTTCCTGGTGGTGCATTTTCTGTAGGACGTGGAGATGCATCGTACTGAAAAGCACTTTACAAAACTATATATATATATATATATATATATATATATATATATATATATATATATATATATATATATATAGTGTCTGGAGACTGACCTGTTTACCTCAGAAGTATTTGGGTACTGTACTTTAATTTATTGGTTGTCTTCATTTTGCTGAAAAATAAAAATAAGAGACCTTCATGTGGCGTTATTACTTGGGGGTAACATACTCAGCATTGCACTGGGGTTTATCTAGTTGCTTAAAGGGGTCTTCTGGTAAATAGTATTTAAATAAAACTATCACCCCAAGATATGTAACTAAATAATATGGTGATATTTTACTGGCTTTAGCATGTTTTTATGTGCTTCATCCTGACAGCAAGTTGTGTAGTCCCCTCATTGTCAGTTTGGTGTTGTCTCAGCAGCTCCCAGTTTCCTCCCTCTCTCCTGACAGACAACACTACAGTAACAATGAGAGGACTACACAACTTCCTGTCAGGAGAGAGGGAGGAGCTGGGGAGATACTGAGACAACACCACACTGACAATGAGTGGACTACACAGCTTCCTGTCAGGAGAGAGGGAGGAGTCGGGGAGCTGCTGAGACAACGCCACACTGATCATGAGAAGCCTACATGACTTTGTAAGGAGAGAGGGAGAAGCTGCTGAGACAACACCACACTAACAATGATCAGATTATACAACTTCCTTTCGGAAAAAGAGGGAGAAGCTGGGGTGTTGCTTAGACAACACCACAGTAACAATGAGAAGACTACACAACTTCCTAAGCAACACCCCAGCTTCTCCCTCTTTTTCCGACAGGAAGTTGTATAATCTGATCATTGTTAGTGTGGTGTTGTCTAAGCAGCTTCTCCCTGTCTACTGACAAAGTTGTGTAGTCTTCTCATGGTCAGTGTGGTGTTGTCTCAGCAGCTCCCGACTCCTCCCCCTCTCCTGACAGAAAGCTGTGTAGTTCACTCATTGTCAATGTGGTGTTGTCTCAGTATCTCCTCAGCTCCTTCCTCTCTCCTGACAGGAAGTTATGTAGTCCTCTCATTGTCAGTGTGGTGTTGTCTGCAGCTCCCTAGCTCCTCCTCCTCTCCTAACAGGATGTTGTGTAGTCCTCTCTTTTCAGTGTGGTATTGTCTGCAGCTCCTCAGCTCTTCCCCCTCTCATGTCAGGAAGTTGTATAGTCCTAACATTGTCAGTGTGGCGTTGTCTCTGAATTCCCCCCCCCCCCCCCTCTCCTGAGACAACGCATCATCCTCAGAAGGCATGGCTTGTCTCTAAGCTGGAGCTCTGGCCCTTGAGTGATGTCATCCCCCCTGACCAGCCCCTACAGCTACATCACCATCTTTCTGTCATACGGACATTTACAAATATATCTGTATTGGGACATTTAAGAAAAATGAGGGGTGGTTACAGCATACTGCTTTGTGCTGAGCAATGCCACAGGCAGAGGAGCAGACGGAGTGACAAGCAGGTGCTGCAACCTCACTGTGCAATAGTCTAGAAGGGTGAAGGACTGGCAGGAGTTCTGTGGGAGAGGAGTAGACAAGGTGAGCGCTGTAATAAAGATCTGAGGGAAAGCAATGCATTATGGGAAATGTAGTACTTAGCAACCACAGACACACAACACAGATTTTGGTGGTTTTAGACCTGGGGCAGACAGGTAAACAATGCTATATGGTTCTGCAGCGTTTTAATGTTTTTTACCTGACGTCTGAGAATCCCATTATATAGCAATCCATGAGAGAGTGATATGAGCAAATAAACACAAGAATATGGGGGCTCAACCCCTATATCAGAGAACATATCAGGGTGCAGAGCAGTCTATCCCAATAACAAAAAAAAAGGATATACTAAAGTGTAATGCAAACCTATCAGTGACAACAACATTCTGTATGAAATATTAGACTTTATTAGCAAATAATATACAAATATACATAGATACAAAACAGACACAATACAATGAAAACAATTAAAACTGCTCTAACCAGAACAGCCTCCTACGGAAACATGAGGGGGGGGGGGGGGTGTTACCAACCTCAAGAGGGCCCGTGTACGTAAATGATGGCGGGCGCATGTACAGAAATGATGGCGGGCGCATGTACATAAATTATGGCGGGCGCGTGTACGTAAATGATGGCGGGCGCGTGTACATAAATGATGGCGGGCGCGTGTACATAAATGATGGCGGGCGCATGTACATAAATGATGGTGGGCGCATGTACATAAATGATGGCGGGCCCATGTACATAAATGATGGCGGGCGCATATACATAAATGATGGCGGGCGCATGTACATAAATGATGGCGGGCGCATATACATAAATGATGGCGGGCCCGTGTACATAAATGATGGCAGGCGCATATACATAAAATGATGGCAGGCGCATTTACGTAAATGATGGCGGGCGCATGTATGTAAATGATGGCGGCCGCATATACATAAATGATGGCGGGCGCATATACATAAAATGATGGCAGGCGCATTTACGTAAATGATGGCGGGCGCATGTATGTAAATGATGGCGGCCGCATATACATAAATGATGGCGGGCGCATGTACATAAATGATGGCGGGTGCATGTACATAAATGATGGCGGGCCCATGTACATAAATGATGGCGGGCCCATGTACATAAATGATGGGTGGTGCATGTACATAAATGAATGCGGGCGCATGTATATAAATGATGGCGGGCCCATGTACATAAATGATGGCGGGCGCGTGTACATAAATGATGGCGGGCGCATATACATAAATGATGGCGGGCACATGTACATAAATGATGGCGGGCCCATGTACATAAATGATGGTGGGCGCATGTACATAAATGATGGCGGGCGCGTGTACATAAATGATGGCGGGCGCGTGTACATAAATGATGGCGGGCGCATGTACATAAATGATGGCGGGCGCATGTACATAAATGATGGTGGGCGCATGTACATAAATGATGGCGGGCCCATGTACATAAATGATGGCGGGCGCATATACATAAATGATGGCGGGCGCATGTACATAAATGATGGCGGGCGCATATACATAAATGATGGCGGGCCCGTGTACATAAATGATGGCAAGCGCATATACATAAAATGATGGCAGGCGCATTTACGTAAATGATGGCGGCCGCATATACGTAAATGATGGCGGGCGCATGTACATAAATGATGGCGGGTGCATGTACATAAATGATGGCGGGCCCATGTACATAAATGATGGCGGGCCCATGTACATAAATGATGGCGGGCCCATGTACATAAATGATGGGTGGTGCATGTACATAAATGAATGCGGGCGCATGTATATAAATGATGGCGGGCCCATGTACATAAATGATGGCGGGCGCGTGTACATAAATGATGGCGGGCGCATATACATAAATGATGGCGGGCTCATGTACATAAATGATGGCGGGCCCATGTACATAAATGATGGTGGGCGCATGTACATAAATGATGGCGGGCGCATGTACATAAATGATGGCGGGCGCATGTACATAAATGATGGCGGGCCAATGTACATAAATGATGGCGGGCCCATGTACATAAATGATGGTGGGCGCATGTACATAAATGATGGCGGGCGCATGTACATAAATGATGGCGGGCGCATGTACATAAATGATGGCGGGCCAATGTACATAAATGATGGCGGGCCCATGTACATAAATGATGGTGGGCGCATGTACATAAATGATGGCGGGCGCATGTACATAAATGATGGCGGGCGCATGTACATAAATGATGGCGGGCGCATGTACATAAATGATGGCGGGCCAATGTACATAAATGATGGCGGGCGCATGTACATAAATGATGGCGGGCGCATGTACATAAATGATGGCGGGCCAATGTACATAAATGATGGCGGGCCAATGTACATAAATGATGGCGGGCCCATGTACATAAATGATGGCGGGCGCATGTACATAAATGATGGCGGGCGCATATACATAAATGATGGTGGGCGCATGTACATAAATGATGGCGGGCCCATGTACATAAATGATGGCGGGCGCATGTACATAAATGATGGCGGGCGCATGTACATAAATGATGGCGGGCGCATGTACATAAATGATGGTGGGCGCATGTACATAAATGATGGCGGGCGCATGTACATAAATGATGGCGGGCCAATGTACATAAATGATGGCGGGCCCATGTACATAAATGATGGCGGGCGCATGTACATAAATGATGGCGGGCGCATATACATAAATGATGGTGGGCGCATGTACATAAATGATGGCGGGCCCATGTACATAAATGATGGCGGGCGCATGTACATAAATGATGGCGGGCGCATGTACATAAATGATGGCGGGCGCATGTACATAAATGATGGCGGGCGCATGTACATAAATGATGGTGGGCGCATGTATATGAATAATAGAGGACACTGCTCAGTCAGTCCAAAATCTCCAAATTTACAGTATAGCATCAAACAGTAATGTTGCCTACACAGGCCGCCCTACAGAGCATAAGTATAATAATAAATATAAAAGTAGAACATGCAACCCAACAATACCAGACGGTGGGGGGGGGGGGGATTAGACAGGTGCAGGTATGAACAGGTGACAACATGCAGACCCCCCCCCCCCCCTCCCGCAGGGCACCACATGTTCAGTCGCTGTTTTGCAACTTCCTCAGGGATTTTTACATAACATGTGTCTAAATGTAGGGGGATTAGTGTATGCTCATGGTTGGAGGGGGGGGATCCAACTACCCCCCCCATCTCCAGAACGGGGTCCCAGCTGGGCTTTGGCCCCCACCTTCTGAGACGTGGGAGTTGTAGTTTAGCAATAGCTGGAGGCACCTTGATGGGGAAACCCCGCTCCAATGAGTATTTCACGTCTTCTGCTTATCTCCAGAACACACTGAGACGACACCTCTCCTGCGTCACAAAACACAACAAGGCATAACTTTTACTACTATCTGCCATTGATTATCACTTTCCCGCTAAAACCTCATTCTGGATGATTTTGTTTTTCTTCTTCACATAGAACAACAACATAATAACAGTCCAGAACACTAATACTTAGATACAATGTATCACCTCAGAATGTATCCTCTTTATTTTGTTTGCTGAACCTTTATTTTTGTAATACTCCACTTTTCTCATTGAAATCACAGCAGTCAGTCTGACTGATCAGCGGCATCAAGGGGAAATCATTTTTTTAATGAACCTGGAGACAAGCAGAAGGTGGCACAGAGGTTGTGGAATGGTTGACAGAGAACTACGGAGCATGCTAATCTTTTTTTTTTTTTTTTTTTGGGAGGGAGGGGGAGAGATAGTGACCCATCTATTCATGTGATGTGGGAAATGGAGAAAAGTGAAAGATTATAGATAGTTACATAGGAAGATTTTTATCCCAACAGCAAAGAGTATTTCAGGTCATGCGTATCCCTCTCTTGTGGGGGCAGCGACCTGTTTATTCCTGATATTTGTGAGGACAGGGATAGAGTCATGTGAAGAGGAGAATGGAGACAAATGGTTGCTGGGCCAGGTCCAATGAATTCAAGGAAAAGTCAGGTTTACAGCTTCCATAAAAACAGTAAATTTATTTCATTCCATTAAAAAAAGTGCAAAAAACATAGTAGTGTCCCCATAAAAGCCGAATGAAACGCCGACGCGTTCCGGTTTATTGATAAAGCTTAATCATCGCTATGATACAAGGTTTATTAATAAACCGAAACGCGTCAGTAGTGTCCCCATAAAAGCCGAATGAAACGCCGACACGTTCCGGTTTATTGGTTAACCTTAATCATCGCTATGATTAAGGTTTATTAATAAACCGAAACGCGTCTGGGTTTCTTTTGGCTTTTATGGGGACACTACTATATTTTTGCACTTTTTGTGGAATGAAATAAATTTACTGTTTTTATGGAAGCTGGAAACCTGACTTTTTTCTTTAATTCAGGAAAGGACCTTGATTGGAACCGATTCGCTCACATGATCGTTTTATTGAGGACAAGAGGTTTGTCATGTCAGGAGAGGAAGAGAGACAAGTGAGAGAACGCAGACTGTGTGGTGTCCCCAGCAGCACAGAGTATTTCAGTGTTTTCCAACCCGGGTGCCTCCAGCTGTTGCAAAACTACAACTCCCAGCATGCCCGGACAGCCGTGCATGCTGGGAGTTGTAGTTTTGCAACAGCTGGAAGCACCATGGTTAGGAAACACTGGGTTATGTGCATGCTGATCTAGTGGGAGCGGTGACCTGTCCATTCCAGATGTTAGTAAGGACAGGGATAGCGTCTTGGGGACAAGTAAGAGGTCACCCACAGTTAGATAACGGAACTGGTGTTCCCGGCAGCACAGAGTATTTCAGGAGTGGAGCATGTTAGTCTTGTGGGGGTACTGACCTGTCCACTGGTAAGATGATGTCAGTAAGGACAAGGATGCTGCCATGTAAAGAGGGGAATGGAGTCTAGTCACAATATGAGTGGTGTCCCCAGCAGAACAGCGTATGTTAGCTCATGCGCAGGCTATCCTTGGGGTGGGCAGTGACTTGTTCATGCGCAGGCTATCCTTGTGGTGGGCTGTGACTTGTTCATGCGCAGGCTATCCTTGTGGTGGACAGTGAATTGTTCATGCGCAGGCTATCCTTGTGGTGGGCAGTGACTTGTTCATGCGCAGGCTATCCTTGTGGTGGGCAGTGACTTGTTCATGCGCAGGCTATCCTTGTGGTGGGCAGTGACTTGTTCATGCGCAGGCTATCCTTGTGGTGGGCAGTGACTTGTTCATGCGCAGGCTATCCTTGTGGTGGGCAGTGACTTGTTCATGCGCAGGCTATCCTTGTGGTGGGCAGTGACTTGTTCATGCGCAGGCTATCCTTGTGGTGGGCAGTGACTTGTTCATGCGCAGGCTATCCTTGTGGCGGGCAGTGACTTGTTCATGCGCAGGCTATCCTTGTGGTGGGCAGTGACTTGTTCATGCGCAGGCTATCCTTGTGGTGAGCAGTGACTTGTTCATGTGCAGGCTATCCTTGTGGTTAGCAGTGACTTGTTCATGCGCAGGCTATCCTTGTGGTGGGCAGTGACTTGTTCATGCGCAGGCTAACCTTGTGGTGGGCAGTGACTTGTTCATGCGCAGGCTATCCTTGTGGTGAGCAGTGACTTGTTCATGCGCAGGCTATCCTTGTGGTGGACAGTGAATTGTTCATGCGCAGGCTATCCTTGTGGTGGGCAGTGACTTGTTCATGTGCAGGCTATCCTTGTGGTGGGCAGTGACTTGTTCATGCGCAGGCTAACCTTGTGGTGGGCAGTGACTTGTTCATGCGCAGGCTATCCTTGTGGTGGACAGTGACTTGTTCATGCGCAGGCTTTCCTTGTGGTGGGCAGTGACTTGTTCATGCGCAGGCTATCCTTGTGGTGGGCAGTGACTTGTTCATGCGCAGGCTATCCTTGTGGTGGGCAGTGACTTGCTCATGCGCAGGCTATCCTTGTGGTGGGCAGTGACTTGTTCACGTGCAGGCTATCCTTGTGGTGGGCAGTGACTTGTTCATGCGCAGGCTTTCCTTGTGGTGAGCAGTGACTTGTTCATGCTCAGGCTATCCTTGTGGTGGGCAGTGACTTGTTCATGCGCAGGTTACCCTTGTGGTGGGCAGTGACTTGTTCATGCGCAGGCTATCCTTGTGGTGGGCAGTGACTTGTTCATGCGCAGGCTATCCTTGTGGTGGGCAGTGACTTGTTCATGCGCAGGCTATCCTTGTGGTGGGCAGTGACTTGTTCATGCGCAGGCTATCCTTGTGGTGGGCAGTTACTTCTTCATGTGCAGGCTATCCTTGTGGTGGGCAGTGACTTGTTCACTCACGTGATAACGTCAGTAAGGACAAGGATAGCGTCATGTATAGAGTGAAAGGTCGCGCAGAGGTTGTGGAAGGGTTTCCAGCAGCACAGAGTACTTCAGGGGCGGAGCATGCTAGTCTTGTGGGGTACTGACCTGTCCATTGATTGGATAATGTCAGTAAGGACAAGGATAGTGTCACGTAGAGAGAGAACTGGAGGCAAGTGGAAGGTCGCACAGAGGTTGTGGAAGGGTTTACCAGCAGGATGTGCACACAGACTCAAAATGGGGCTTGAGCCCCTGCCCTTTTAATGCACCTGCCCTATGATGCCTTCACTGATTAGGACCTCAGTGAAGTAATGGGGTCTCATTCAGCTGACATGACTGCTGGAGGTCTCTTATCTCAGGAATTGTGTTGAATTAACATATGTAAGGTTTTTACAAACTTTATTTTTTATTTTTTTTATACTGAGAAGAGCACCCCCCCCCCCCCCCCCCAAAAAATGTCTGTGCACTTCCCTGGCACAAAGTATTTTGGGAGCAGATCTTGTTTTTTTTTTTGAAGAGTGACCCAACCACTCACATTATAATGTTAGTGAGGAAAAGAGTTTGTGTCACGTTAAGGGAAGACTGAGATGCAGCGAGAGGTCACAGACAGAATGACATAGTAGAAGTGTGACCTCTGCAGCACAGATTATTTCAGGAATGGACCATTCCAATCTTTTTGGGAGGCAGTGACCTGCGCATTCATGTGATAATAGTCAGGACAATGACAGTGTGAGGTCAAGAGCATAATGGAGAGGTCACAGACGGGCTAGCATAGCAGGAGGAACTGTGTCCAGCAGCACAGAGGACTTCAGGAGTATACCAATCCTCTGGAAAAGTAGGGGGTGGGCTGTGACCCATCCACTCATGATGATATTAGAGAGATGTCCTGATGACAACATAGCACGGAAGGGGAATGGAGACTTCATGAAGAATGAAAGGATCATATACGTAGTGTGTTATAATGGCTACGCACGAGACACACCCTGCTTCACTACCGGGCTAAAAGAAACATATTTATATGAATAGCGGTGTGGACGCGTCACGCTGGGGAAGCTGCTGCAGACAGATAAGGTTTGGGGTGAAATGTGGAAGGAGATGGAGAAGAAGTAAACAAGAGAGTCAAGAAACATTCACCGATAAAACCATATGGCCTATATTGCACAGTCCAGAAGGGGGCGCTCTACAGGGAACAATCTACAGGGGAGCAGTCTCCAAACTGCGGACCGCCAACTGTTGCAAAACTACAACTCCCAGCATGCCCGGACAGCCAACGGCTGTCCGGGCGTGCTGGGAGTTGTAGTTTTGCAACAACTGGAGGTCCACAGTTTGAAGATCAGTGCTGCAACCATGAAAAATAAACAAATAAATGTATATTACGGTATATTCATTATTGATTTATAAATAAATAAATCATAAAACATATATAACATTATAAATATATATATATTTTTTTTTTTATATATATGTCATATATTTCTAATTATAAAAAAATAAATAATATATATATACATATACATCTACTTATAAAAAATTATATATATATATTTTTTATTTGTTTTTTTTTGTTTATTTATTTATATTTATTTATATTGTGCAAAGTTTTTTTTTTTTTCTTTTTTTTAAAGGGGCAGTGATAAAATCTAATCTATTGCATCACGCCTACAGCGTTCAGCACATTCCACTAAAGGTAACATCTTAGCCGGATCTCACCTGGTCCGGTTTCTTCCATCTACATTCAGATTGTTGCACTTAAAGTTTACAGCCAAAACCTGGACAGGAAACCCCAAAGGAGCGACAGATCCAGACATCACACATGGACAGGATGAAGCAGGACGCAGCCGTCCGGAGACGCTTTATGTTGTAGAGTCAGGTGACCTGCAGGAAGACCTCCACAGCCCGAACACTACTGCACTTCCATGTACATGAAGAATATACAGAGCTAATTTTAAAAGGAACGATCTAAGATTATATAAAAAAAAATCATATCTGCTTTCTTCCAGAAAGATCGCCTCTCTCGTCTTCTGGTTGGGTGCGGTATTGCAGCTCAGTTCCATTGAAGTGAATGGGAAATAAAAAGAAGAGCGCTCCATAGCGTAAAACCACTTTTGGGTAAGCTATTATAATAGCTAGAAACTCTTACCCCCGGTGGTTGTGACCTCTCACACACACAAAAACGGTAAGCGTGGAGAGGTAATGGCGCCCGGTCAGTAGCCTTCCCAGTCACAGAGACAGTGGGAAAAAGTCGACTTACAAACAGCAGGGAATTCAAAATGGCGCCGACCAGGATCAAAAACATGGAGTAAAAAAGCAGCAAGTTTATTCAGGATTTCCAATAATGCAACGCGTTTCACCGCGCAAGCGCGGTGAAACGCGTTGCATTATTGGAAATCCTGAATAAACTTGCTGCTTTTTACTCCATGTTTTTGATCCTGGTCGGCGCCGTTTTGAATTCCCTGCTGTTCGGAAGTCGACTTTTTACCATTGAAGTGAATGGAGCCATGTTGTAATACCCTATGCAACCTGAGGACAGGTGAGGCGCCATTTTTGGAAGAAAGCAGACATGTTTTTCTAATCCTGGATAACCCTATTAAAGCGGTTACAAACAGGATTAGGAAAACGGAGCTTATTTCTTCCAAAAACAGCGCCATCCCGGTTCTCAGGTTGTGTGTGCTATTGCAGCTTAGAACCATTTAATTGAATGGAGAGAGGTTGTAATACCGCACACAACCTGGGGAAGGGGTGGTGCTGTTTCTGGAAGAAAACAGCTCTTTTTTTCTAATCCTGAATAACCCCTTTAAAAGGGGTATTCCAGGAAAAAAACTTTAAATTTATTTATCAACTGGCTCCAGAAAGTTAAACAGATTTGTAAATGACTTCTATTACAAAATCTTAATCCTTTCAGTACTTATGAGCTTCTGAAGTTAAGGTTGTTCTTTTCTGTCTGAGTGCTCTCTGATGACACGTGTCTCGGGAACCGCCCAGTTTAGAAGAGGTTTGCTATGGGGATTTGCTTCTAAACTGGGCGTTTCCCGAGACAGGTGTCATCAGAGAGGATTTAGACAGAAAAGAACAACCTTAACTTCAGAAGCTCATAAGTACTGAAAGGATTAAGATTTTTTAATAGAAGTAATTTACAAATCTGTTTAACTTTCTGGAGCCAGTTGATTTATTTATATTATATATATATATATATAAAAGTTTTTTCCTGGATAACCCCTTTAGGTGCACATACACGTTAAAAAAAAAAAAAAAAAAAATGACGATTTCATTAGTTCTGGCAACTACAGTATGTGTGTTTAGTGGTGTCCTGGGGTCTGTTTATTTTACTGTTGTCTCTGACCTCTCCCATCATTCTATGCGGCAAGAGAAAATATGTCACAAGTCACATGGTCTCCAGGGGGCGTGGCTATGCTGCAGGATGGAAGGTTTGTACTGAAGTAATTCTATCTGCCCACTCACTGCAGCATAGCCGCGCCCCCTGTAGACCATGTGACTTATGACATATTATGGTCTCTGGCCACGTGGAATACTGCGAAAGGTCAGAGACCACAGTAATATAAATAGACTGCCACTCCTGCACTTCCGGGTGCGGGTACGGTGCATAAAATGTGACAAAGTTGTGCAGAGGTAAAAGAAGCAAAATACAAAGTATGGACTTAAAGGGGTACTCTGCCCCTAGACATCTTACCATCTATCCCAAGGATAGGGGGAATAAGATGTCTGATCAAGGGGGTCCCGCCGCTGGGGACCTCTGCGATCTCTCTGCTGCACTCGGCGTTCGTTTAGAGCGTCGGGTGCAGCGCCGGAGGCTCATGACGTCACGGCCACACCCACTAATGACGTCACGGCCACGCCCTTTCAATGCAAGTCTATGGGAGGAGGCATGACATCACAAGTGGGGCGTAACTGTGATGTCACGAGCCTCCGCCCCGCATAGACAGTCATCCGGCACGGAGCGATGTTCGCTCCGTGCACCGGATGTCTGGGGTGCCACAGCTGAGATCGCGGGGGTCCCCAGCAGTGGGACCCCCCGCAATCAGACATCTTATCCCCTTATCCTTTGGATAGGGGATAAGATGTTAAGGGGAGGAGTACCCCTTTAAATGCTGGAGAAAAGAAAATCCAGGAATACCCCTTTAATAAGGGCGAGGGGCTTTGTGAGACAACCCCTGCAAGCTCCGCAGTAAAATCTGCATTTGTTACTGCAATGAATGTGACCTGCAACATACAGGGCCTAAAGAAAATCTGCATCATGTGGTGTAATCGATCTGAAGGAGGCGCGACCCGCTCTGCGCGCCGGAGCAGAAATAAGACCGACACACAGAATATTTTTACTGTTTTATTTAACCAACAATAATAAAGGACTTGTTAAAGGGAGTCATATAAATGAGTAAAGCCGGACACCTAGTGAATAATAAATTAGCACAATCTCTTTCCACTAGAACCCCACAGTTATATAGAAGTAACAAGATACACTGCAGAATAAAAAAAACAAAAAAGAAACAAAAAACTAAACAAAAAAAAATAAAAATTCTATTTGAGGTCACAGTAACAAAATGCATACTGCTCATAAAGCCCGGTGAGTTACGTGCAGATACATTCATTCATACAGGGGAGGCATTAACCCTTCCTACACCCATGGATGTGCAAAAAAAAATTAAGCATTCAATTCCTGTGGTTGTACGTAACCTGTTAAAAGGTCTAACAACATAAACGTCACTGCCTTAAAGGGGTACTCCTCCCCTAGACATCTTATCCCCTATCCAAAGGATAGGGGATGAGATGTCTGATCGTGGGAGTCCAGCAGCTGAATTTTGGGGCGGATGCTCATGACGTCACGGCCACGCCCACTCAATGCAAGTCTATGTGAGGGGGCGTGAACACCGGGTGCAGCAGGGAGATCGCAGGGGTCCCCAGCAGTGAGACCCAGACGATCAGACATCTTATCCCCTATCCTTTGGATAGGGGATAAGATATCTAGGGGCGGAGTACCCCTTTAAGGGATACTCCTCCCCCCCCCCATATTACGGATTGGGACACCAGGACTTCCACGGTTAACCATTGTGGCAAAGTTCACAGGTTTATGTTCACACAGCATCGGGATTTCTGCCGTGTGAACAGAGCAGCAGAATCCTATTGAAATCAACGAGACTCTGCTGCTGTGGAATGTCCGTGCGGAATTCCGCACGGACATTCCACAGCAGCAGAGTCTCATTGATTTCAATAGGATTCTGCTGCTCTGTTCACACGGCAGAAATCCTGATTCTGGCGTCCGCTAAAACATTAAACTTGTTTCCTCAAGGAAATGCATTGCCATCTATGAGACAGCACATTTTCGAGTGGTCCTCAAGTGGCAGAACATGGCAGCGTTTCGCTATCTGTGGAAAACCGTATGCGAACCGTATGCGGTTCTTTAAACATTGTTGTCTATGAGAATCGTACACAGAATTTCAGAATACGGTTGCACACGGTTTTTCTAATCCGTTTTTGGAGTTGACGCATGCGCAGATTGGAATTTCAATAGAAAAATAATAACTTTATTAAATTGCTGGAAAACTAATTCCAACAAAATAGCAAAACCGTTGGCAAAAACTGATGCAAACGGATAGAACCGTACAGGGAAAAAACGTATATGTTTTAATTTGGAGTCATACGGTTGTATACGGTTTTTGCCATACGTTTTTTAGCGGAAAACCGTATACGGTAACCGTATTTGAAAAACGTGGTGTGAACCCAGCCTAACAGGGGGGCAAGATGTTGGACGACCACAAATATGATATCCCATAACATCAAAATGGTGGGAAATACTCCCTTAGGATGTATTCACACATACACCATCTAGGGCATGATTTGAAGCTGCAGATTTTGCGCCGCAGATTCCAATGACCACAGCATCAAATCTACAGCTTCAAATCCTGCACATATTTTATACTGTACATGTGAATACACCCTTTAAAGGCTACTCCTGTTGAATTTATATAAAAAAATAAAAATATTCAAATCAACTGGTGCCAGAAAATTAAACAGATTTGGAAACTTCCATTGTGTCAGGAACTGTCCAGAGCAGGAGAGGTTTGCTATGGGGACAGTTCCTGACATGGACAGAGGTGTCAGCAGAGAGCACTGTTGTCAGACTGGAAAGAACTGCACAACTTCCTCTGGAGGATACAGCAGCTGATAAGTACTGGAAGGATTAAGATTTTTAAATAGAAGTATTTTACAAAACTGTATAACTTTCTGGCAACAGTTGATTTGAAAACATTTTTTTTCTCACCAGAGTACCCCTTTCAGATGCAGACAAAATGTCGCAACAAATTTCAAGTGTAGTCTCTATAAGACTCAAGATCAGCTACACAAGACCCCAAGCATCTGATTGCAGGGAACCTATGTCCTTATGGCAGCGTTTCCCAACCAGGGTGCCTCCAGCTGTTGCAAAACAACAACTCACAGAATGCCCAGACAGCCAAAGTCGGTAGTTCTGCAACAGCTGGAGGCACACTAGCTGCGAAACACTGTCTTATGGATACCAAACTCTCTCCCAGCACAAATAATATGTAAAAATACAGCAGTAGGAAGTGGTTAATATCACAGCTGATATGCGGAGCGGTTCAGTGTATACATATATATATATATCCTACAACTCGTCATTCTGTAACACAGTAAAATGTGGAAATGCTCCGGACCAGGCAAAGTGCTTTGTGTATCACGCTGAGTGTTAATAAGGACAACACGGGTTTTTTGTTTTTTTGTTTTTTCATTTTTAGCAGCAATAAGAACTATTATGACGAAAGATTAGCAGCCGTTTCTAGAGCAGCAGCAGCCCCCGCTCAGATTACCTCCCATTCGTCTTCGAAGTCCGACTGCGCCAGGATGTGGTCGGACTTTGGAATGTTGGGGTGGTGGCTGTAGGTCTTGGTGAGACGCTGGAGGAGGCACCCATCGCTGCTCACGCCCCACAGCTCGTCCTGGGGCGTCACTGAAAAAAAAAGAAATGAGGTATTAGCCAGTGTTTCACAATCAGGGTGCCTCCAGCTGTTTCAAAAACCACAACTTCCAACATGCCCGGACTTGCTGGGAGTTGTAGTTTTGAAACAGCTGGAGACACCTTGGTCGGGAAACATTGCATTAGAATGAGTAGGAAGACAGGATGCAATTAGCTCCCCCTAGTGGTGGCAGCAGGCAGGTTAATTTGTATCTCGTGACTCTATTCATACGCAGGGGATTTGGGGCTCTGTTTCAGAAAAAATGGTGCAGAATTTGGATCCAAAAATGGCCGTGGTTGTTTAAAAGTTTAAGGTATACTTAAAAGGGGTGTTCCCAAATTATTTAGGGGTTGCATATTGCACAGATATGGAACCCCCGTTGATCCTGAGATTGAAGGGGATACAGTGCTACACCAATGCAGTGTCCTCTTAACTATTTGTCACATTAGAACAGATTTTCCCAGTCAAGGTGCCTCCAGCTGTTGCAAAAGTACAACTCCCAGCATGCAGGGAGTTGTAGTTTTGCCATAGCTGGAGGCACCCTGGTTGGGAAACACTGGTGTAGTAGGATGGATGCAGTGAATGAGAACATTATTTGCATTCAGAAGATCTAACAATAGTGTAGTACAGTGTTTCCCAACTGGGGAACCTCCAGCTGTTTCAAAACTATAACTCCCAGCATGGGGGGAGTTGTAGTTTTTGCAATCACTCAAAGGCACACAGTTGGGGATACACTGGTGTAGTAGGATGCATGAATTGTGATTGGTGCAAATTTAACTAAATCCCTAACTAGTTAGATTTCCCATTAAAAATTTAAAGGGGTATTCCAGGATTTATTTATTTTTTAATCAACTGGCTCCAGAAAGTTGAACAGATTTGTAAATTACTTCTATTAAAAAAATCTTAATCCTTTCAATAATTATCAGCTGCTGAAGTTGAGTTGTTCTTTTCTGTCTGGCAACAGTGCTCTCTGCTGACATCTCTGCTTGTCTCGGGAACTGCACAGAGTAGAAGAGGTTTGCTATGGGGATTTGCTTCTACTCTGGACAGTTCCCGAGACAGGTGTCATCAGAGAGTACTTAGACAGAAAAGAACAACTCAACTTCAGCAGCTCATAAGTACTTAAAGGACTTATATTTTTAAATAGAAGTAATTTTCAAATCTGTTTAACTTTCTGGAGCCAGTTGATGTTAAAACATTTTTTTTTTCCTGGATAACCCCTTTAAGACAGCGAGTCCCAACCAGAGTGCCTCCAGCTTTTGCAAAACTACAACTCCCAGCATGCCCGGACAGCCAACGGCTGTCCGGGCATGCTGGGAGTTGTAGTTTTGCAACAGCTGGAGGCACACTGATTGGAAAACCCTGTTCTAATGTATAAACTGTATGCAGTAAGGTCCAAGGCTTGGCTGTCAGCAGCTACCTTATGTTTCACGTCTGTCTCTATGCAGGAGATTTGAAGAATTGTATCAGAAAAAAAAAAACAATGTTTTATCTGCTTTACAGCTATATTGAAAGGAGGTGTCCAGTCCTTTTACATCAGGCATTGTCAAAACCCTACATTTGTGTGTTCGTCAGCTGATGGTCGGCCCTACTGCACAGGTAATAGGGCCCTTATTCCATGACATCACATATCAGCAGTACTAACGCCCACCTTGTTTCTCCACCCCTCCCCCTGGTGTTCTCCTTTTGTCCTGCGGGTCACCTTTGTTTTCTCCCTTGGATACACAATATCTCAGGTAGAATATTGAGAAACCAGTTTTGTCTGAATGATAAGATAAACTTGGCGAGATACAGGATTGTATGCAGTAGAAAGCTGCATAGTGACATGCACGCTCCTCCTACCCTTCAGTGCATGCACCATACTGACTTTGTCGTGATTTTACCTGTTAGCCAAGACATATTTCCCGGGATTTTCTTCCAGTAGTCACCGGCCGCGTTCTTTTCTGTGATTCCGTACCGTCTAGCTATATCCCCATTCGGGCACAGGGCCCAGACGGTTCTGGCACTCACTGCCAGCTGACATGCCTGCAAACCTGGGGAGACAGAGGATGATGATGATGATGATAGCTTAAAGGGGTTATCCAGGAAAAAACATAGATATTTATATATCTCAACTGGCTCCAGAAAGTTAAACAGATTTGTAAATTACTTCTATTAAAAAAAAAAATCTTAATCCTTTCAGTATTTATGAGCTGCTGAAGTTGAGTTGTTCTTTTCTGTCTAAGTGCTCTCTGATGACACGTGTCTCTGGAACTGTCCAGGGTAGAAGCAAATCCCCATAGCAAACCTCTTCTTCTCTGTGCAGTTCCCGAGACAAGCAGAGATGTCAGCAGAGAGCACTGTGGCCAGACAGAAAAGAACAACTCAACTTCAGCAGCTGATAATTATTGGAAGGATTAAGATTTTTCAATAGAAGTAATTAAAAAATCTGTTTAACTTTCTGGAGCCAGTTGAATAACCCTTTAAAGAGCAATTGTCCCATCGGAATATATACCTGTCTGCACTTATTAAATTATACCAGTCATTTCACAGAAAAACATTAATGCTTCTATATATGTTACTCACTAGGTCATGCAGAATATTTACATGTCTTTTTTAGGTATCATGCTTTTGTATTTGGCTCACAAATCCTTCCATTTTGCTGCTCACTCATTCTGCCATCCACTGCTTAGGAAGGGGCATGTCCGTGGCAACCACAGGGCCCGCCCTCACTCACCATGCATTTGCTTCCTCCCTGAGTCTGCTGTGCTGGGTCTTATTATCCAATCACTGCAGGCTGCTCTGTAACCCCCTCCTCTCTGTTTTCATGCTGCAGTCTGATAGGACAGGAGTGAGCACAGAGGAGTGCTAGTCCCGCCCTCACTTCCTGGACTTTGTCCCAACAGAAGCACAGGCATGGACAAAGATAATCCTGTCCAGCTGCAGCATTATGTTCTGGATGGTATGGTGACCCCTAGTGGTCTTTTTTTTTTTATAAGCCATGATTTATATATAAAGGAGATAAAATATTTTTATGAAGTATATTAGAATGATATGTTAGAATGTTTTGCCAAGATGTACAACATTGACAAGTTTTTGACAGTGCCCATTTTAAAGTTTCCATGTGTAATGCAGCCATTATAATACTTTTCATTATAGCGACGCTATAAGAATTCAGCTCCAAAGAAACCCTTCATTTTTGTTGCCTTCCATCTGTCAGCTCTTAGGTTCTCAAAGAGAACGGAGCAGCACAAGACTGTTTTTAGTCTGTAACCTTAGGGGCACATAGCTTTGCAGAAGAGCTGTATACACCAAACACCACAAGATATTATTTATCCAGGATTATTTGCACTGACAACAGACCTGGTTAGTCAGCTCATAGTCAGTCTGTCTCACCCAGGAACATTAGGACTTCTCGCATATGCAGAGGGTTACATAGGCAAATCAAGAAAGATCGTGGAGCGTTCCAGGATATCCCATGAACATCTCTTTTATTTCATATCCAAGTAAAAGCACAGTAGTTCAAAAAAATAAATAAAAAATTTAGATAAATTAGATAAAAAGTAAAATGGCTTGAAGAGTTTCAGGAGGGGTTACCCTTTACTCATAAGCACTAATAAATTCTATTCAAATCACCTAAAATAGAGTTCAGCGCCGGAGGCTCACGACATCATGAAAAGTGAGTGACCGTGACTTCACGAGCCTCCACCCCACATTGACAGTCATCTGGCACAGTGCAAAGTTCGCTCCGTGCACTGGATGTCTGGGGTGCCGCAGCGGGACCCCCACGATCAGACATCTTATCCCCTATTTGACTATATTACAGGGGCTGTAAAGTTAGTGTAGTTCATAATATGGTGTCTGTACCTCTGTTTCATGGAGGTCTCGCAATTCTTATGTGATTTTGCCCCAATGTTTATTTTTATCAGCATACAAAATGAGTTGTCTCAGGTTTTCCCAGGTGACAGTGTGGCCCAAGACATTACATCACTAGTCAGGTGTTCAGAAGAGCCTGTCTGCTTCAATGGGTGGAGTGATCGCTGGGTGGGTGGAAGATCATTCTGCAAGGAATTGAAGTTTTGCAACAGCTGGAGGCACCCTGCTCAGAAAACACTGGTCTATTGCATGAAAGAATCACAGGTGTGTTTCAATGTGTGGGGTGGCTGATGTGTGGGAGGGAGAAAAGTGACCTCACACTTATAAAGAAGGAATCATGTGACTTGTAGTTTGAGGGAACGAACTCCAACAGGATATAGCCAGTTCACAAAAAGATATCCTCAGCATTATGGTAATCTCACAACACAGCCATTTAGCCCCAAGACAAGCGCAGATCCTTCCTAAGCATGTCCATTCCTGTCTGGTAGGTAGGTAGGTACTAAATTCACATTAAAGGTGAATAGATCCTTTAATTCTGTTTATCCAAGATAAACTGCAGCAATTATAATGTTGCCATGTTGGACATGCTGAGACATGGAGATAAGAAAGAATAAGGATCACAAAATCAACAGTGAAAGGTCCCCCCATAAAACAACTTTATTGCAATGGAAAAAAGTTAGAAGAAAAAGAATGGAATGCTTCACATCAGAAACATCAGAGGTCACTCACCTGCACTCCAGCATAAGGTACAGAAGGAATACATGAGTTTATATAGGGGCAGTTAAAGGCTATGCATGTAAAAGCAAACATGCGAGGAAAAAAAAAAATTCTACTTGGTTTTAATTAAAAAAAAAGTAACATTTTATTTCTGCAGCTTGTATGTATGATAATCCACTGCAAACTGCTTTAATCCATTCAGTATCAATCCCATCATCCTGTCTTCTTGTAATTATTAAACTATAGCAAGTCTCATTCAATTCAGATGAACATTCAGGAGAAGACAGGAAGGAGCTGGAGCGATGTTCCGTAACCGATGAGCCTCCAGCCGTTGGCTGTCGGGGCATCCTGGAAGTTGTAGTTTTGCAACAGCTGGAGTCACACTGGTTTGGAAACACTGGGCTGGAGACTGATCTGACAGGGAGTACGTCCGATGGGATTGCGTCTGAAAGCCACTGAGCATCTTGCAATGGATTATAATACATACAAGCTGCAGAAGAAAAATAGTCAAAATATATTTAAAATCTACCATCTCTGACATACTTTTTGCTTGTTATTTTATCCTGCATATTATTGAATAATGATTATTCCTTCTCTCTTTTATGCTCTACATTGTATAGTTTCTTTGTGTCATTGTTTTTCTTTGCAAAACATTAATAAAAATGTACTACTTATACTTTCCTGATAATGTTAAGAAAAAGATGTTTACATAGTAAATTTTTTTATATATATTTTTTTTTAAACCAATTATAGGAATGTTTTTCCCCCCACACATTACAAGCAATGAAAATAAAAAAAATGCAGCCCATAGGCTTTAAATAGGCACTGTGTCGTTTAAAAAAAACGGTCAATAGTACAGATAAATGTAAGAAATGTTGTAATATATCTTATAAGACAAAAAAAATGCTTCTTTCTTCTGTTACTAAGCTTCTTCCCCCTCCTGCTGCTAACTCACCCACTCTGAATATCGGCTCAGCTGTGTCATGTGTCTTCAAGACAAGCAATACAAGTCTATGAAGGGGGTGGGGGGAGGATGGAACACCGCCCACCAGCTCTGGTAGAACTGCAAATTATAGATGAAGCCTGCAGAGCAGAAATGTGCTGACAAATACCAGATAGAAGTTATATAATGGCAAGAAATAGTGCTGCTCCTCGTGTACACACACAGGGCGGTGCATCCTGAAATAACAGGTACACTTTAACTGCTCTTATATAAAGTTATTTATTTTTGCTTACTTTTGCAATGTATGTAAGTGACCTCTGCCTTCTTTTTTATGTGTGAAGTTCAGGTTTTTATCTTTATTTTATTACAATAAAGTAGTTTTTATGGGCAACATTGGTGAGCTTTTTCCCGTAGGTGATATTTGCTTTTCGTCTATCGGCTTCACAGTTTAGTAGCTACATAGGGCTCCCTCTTTATAGGTTGACCGGGGCCCCTATTAGACGTCAACTTGCTGTAAACAAGCCCCAATTTCTATACCAAGTATAGTGCTCAGTCGCAGACCAACCAGGCTGCCGATAGCTGTTGCAAAACTACAACTCCCAACATGCCCGGACAGCCAAAGGCTGTCCGGGCATGCTGGGAGTTGTAGTTTTGCAAACTGACCACTGTGGGTTAAATAGCAGTGCAGCTCTGTCCTTACCAGGTACATGTTCCCAGTCTACACCGACAGGCATCTCCTCGGTGATGCCGATCCTTACGTACACATTGCACCGGTTATCCAGCGTCCACAGCATATTGTCGTTCGGACTGGAGTAAACGTTGATCAGGTTGATCCCCACGGGCTGCAAAAACAAAGCCGGACAGTACACTGTAAATACACAGACGCATGTGGTTATGACAAACGGTTTCTGCTTTCTGTCAGTGAATGGAATCCTAACCTAGTCCTACTCAGCACAGCTGCTGTTGTATCAATGTAGTCAATCGTCTGCAGCACAATTCTCTCTGCGTTGGACTAAAGGTTCATAATAAATATACACACACAATATATATATATACACATATTATATTTATATATATATATATATATATATATATATATATATATATATATACATACATACATATATACACACACACATATACATATACACACACATACATATACACACACATACATATACACACACAGGGCTTAAGTCCTACAGGACCAGCCATTAATATATTTAGAAACACATTTATATATATTTATTTATAAATAATTATATATATATATATATATATAATATATATTCTATATATATATGGGTATGCACACATTCCCAACAAACATTTAATAGCCGTCTCCCGATTACCACATACACATGCACACTCAGCTCAGCCGAGCATGCATATGTTTTGAATGGAAAGAGGGCAGAAAGCTACTGCCAGTCTCCTGGATCAGATTGGTTACTTGAAATCAAAGATGCCTGATCCTTCTATCCACCTCCTCTGCCTCAACATATGCAATCGGGGGAAGAATCCATGGGCCCCTTTACACAAAAGATGGTCAGCCAAACCAAACAAACATATATTAAAACATAGCCGATTTTTTTTTTTTTTTTTATAAATGCACCACATTTGTATGCGGGTTGTGTGTGATATAGCAGCTTAGTTCCACTGAAGTGAATGAGGCCAAGTTGTAATACCACACACAACCTGCCGCCAGGTGTGGCGCTGTTTTAGAAAAAAACAGCTCTGTTTCTCTGTTACTAAATAATGCAATGCTCGCTAAACTGTGGCCCTCCAGATGTTGTAAAACTACAACTCTCAGCATGTTCACACAGCCAAAGGTTCAAGTTTTACAACATCTGGAGGGCAGGGGCACAGTTTGGAGACCACCGATCGAATGTATATGGCCAGCTTTTAAAGGGGTACTCTGGTGGAAAACTTTTTTATTTTTTTTTTTTAAATCAACTGGTGCCAGAAAGTTAAACAGATTTATAAATGACTTCAATTAAAAAAATCTTAATCCTTCCAGTACTTATTAGCTGCTGAATACTACAGAGGAAATTATTTTCTTTTTGGAACACAGAGCTCTCTGCTGACATCTCTGTCCATTTTAAGAACTGTCCAGAGAAGGTGAAAATCCCCATAGAAAACATATGCTGCTCTGGACAGTTCCTAAAATGGACAGATATGTCAGCAGAGAGCACTGTGCTTGTGACATCAGCAGAGAGCTCTGTGTTCCAAAAAGAAAATTAATTTCCTCTGTAGTATTCAGTAGCTGATAAGTACTGAAAGGATTAAGATTTTTTAATAGAAATAATTTACAAATCTGTTTAACTTTCTGGCACCAGTTAATAAATAAATAAATAAATAAATAAAAATAAAAAATAAAGTTTTCCACTGGAGTACCCCTTTAACTCCTCTAGGGTTTACCTAGGAATAGAAAAGCAGAGATAATTTCTTCCATAAACAGCACCACACCTGTCCTCAGGCTGTGTGTGGTATCACAACTTGGCTCCATTTACTTCAATGGAACGGAGCTGCAATTCCCCACAGAACCTGTGGACAGGTGTGGCGTAGTTTTTAGAAGAAATTAGCTTTGTTTTTCCAATTCTGGATAACCCTTTCAATACCACATGCACACTCGTCCAAACTGAGGATGCATGTGTACTGTAGCGGGTGTCAGCATGCACTGTTTACACCAAAACAAGCATGCATGTGTATGCTGGTAAATATTTACTGACAGCAAGCAAAGATCTTGAAAACAAAGATCAATTGTATTTATTTTGTTACATACGGTAGCTGTCGACTGGAATAAGCGGAGGATACCCAGAAGCGGCTCCGGGCTTTTCCTGCTAACACCATTTGAGGTTAGGGTTATATTTAGCCGCCATCACTGGGAGCCGCGCTGTTTATACACAGTTCTCCAGATCTCTGCATAACATCAGGTACGATCTAGAGGTCATGTGGAAACTATGCTGGCAGCTGAGCGCGGATTCTCCGAATATTTCAATGGATTTACAACCATTGTGAGGCGACCGTTTTGTCTCTGTGTCGCAAATTATATTTCTTCCTCATCCGTTTATTGCAAAGTGATTATAAGCCATCCGGATTGCAACGAGCGGGAAATACATAGATCAGTGGTCTCGAACTGTGGCCCTCCAGATGTTGCAAAAACTTCAACTCCCAGCATGCCCGGACAGCCAACGGCTGTCCGGACATGCTGGGAGTTGAAGTTTTGCAAAATCTGGAGGGCCACAGTTTGAGACCACTGATTTAGATCAGTGGTCTCCAAATTGTGGACCTCCCAGATGTTGCCACTGGCTGTCCGGGCATGCTGGGAGTTGTAGTTTTGCAACATCTGGAGGACCACAGTCTGAGACCAATGACATAGGTTGCTATTGGCTCTCCGGGCATGCTGGGAGTTGTAGTTTTGCAACATCTGGAGGACCACAGTTTGAGACCAATGATCTATGTTGCTGTTGGCTCTCCAGGCATGCTGGGAGTTGTAGTTTTGCAACATCTGGAGGGCCACAGTTTGAGACCACTGATTTAGATCAGTGGTCTCCAAACTGTGGACCTCCAAGATGTTGCTGTTGGCTCTCCGGGCATGCTGGGAGTTGTAGTTTTGCAACATCTGGAGGGCCACAGTTTGAGACCAATGACCTATGTTGCTGTTGGCTCTCGGGGCATGCTGGGAGTTGTAGTTTTGCAACATCTGGAGGACCACAGTTTGAGTCCACTGCCTTAGATCAGTGGTCTCCAAACTGTGGACCTCCCAGATGTTGTTGTTGGCTGTCCAGGCATGCTGGGAGTTGTAGTTTTGCAACATCTGGAGGGCCACAGTCAGAGACCAATGACATAGGTCAAAGGTCTGGGTCTATAAATAAATAAACTATAAAAGCTAAATCATTGTATAATGAACAGTTCTGCAACTTAAACACTTTGTTTACTAAGACCTCTGCTTCCTGTCAGTAAATGGCTGCATCAGGTCAGAATACTTGTGGATTTACTGTGTAGGGACAGTTAGTGGTATATCAAAGGAAATAATCTGTGCCTGATGTAACACAAACATGCACACTGGGGGAATTCTTAAAGATTACCTGTCATGATCTTGTTCCCAGATCACTGCCCCCATCATGATAAACCTCCCCCCGCCTTTATTTGTATTATTTTTTAGTTTTATACCTTGATATTGCTCTGTATTTTCTGCTCAGTCAGATTTACTATAAGGAGTGCAGTAGCAAAAATTAGTTTTAATGAGGGTGCCCATTTAACCCCCTTAACACATTGGACGTGAATGTACTTAAAGGGGGTACTCCGGTGGAAAACCAACTGGTGCCAGGAAGTTAAACAGATTTGTAAATTACTTCTATTAAAAAATCTTAATCCTTCCAGTACTTATCAGCTGCTATTTGCTCCACAGGAAGTTCTTTCCTTTTTGAATTTCCTTTCTGTCACGACCACAGTGCTCTCTGCTGACACCTCTGTCCATGTCAGGAACGGTCCAGAGCAGGAACAATTCCCCATAGCAAATCTCTCCTGCTCTGGACAGTTCCTGACATGGACAAAGGTGTCAGCAGAGAGAACTGTGGTCAGACAGAAAGGAAATTCAAAAAGAAAAGAACTTCCTCTGTAGTATACAGCAGCTGATAAGTACTGTAAGGATTAAGATTTTTATATAGAAGTCATTTAAAAATATGTTTAACTTTCTGGTACCAGTTGATTTAAAAAAAAAAAAAAAAAAGTTTTCCAGTGGAGTACCCCTTTAAAATCCCCATTTCTCCCATTTTTCTAACAAAAAATATACAAAATACTAGGGATCGACCGATTATCGGTTTGGCCGATAATCACGATTTTGGGCATTATCGGTATCGGCAATTACCTTGCCGATAATACGATAATGCCCCTCCCCCGCACCCGTTATCGGCCCTAACCTCCACAGATTATTGGTATCGGCCCTAAAAAAAAAACGATAATCGGTCGATCCCTACAAAATACATTTGATATTTGGTATCACTTTGGGCAGAAATATCCAAACTAATGAAACATAATGTTCATGATCCCGTATGGTGAATGGCGTAAACTTAAAAAAAAAAATAATGAATGCCAGAGGTGCTGATAATCGGTCAAATCATATACAAGGACAAAATGAATAAAACATGATCAAAATGTCCAATTTAAACAAAAATGGTACAGACGGGGAAAAAAGAGCCCTCATATACAGTCCCATATAAGAAAAATAAAAAAAAGTTAGACCGTCAGAATAGAGAAATTTTAACCATACTTAATTTGTAAAAAAAAAAAAAAAAAAAAAAGATAAAAAAATTATAATAAGAGAAAAACATGTAAACATGAGTATTTTTTTTTTATTAGTATCGACCCTCAGAAACAGCGCCACACTTGTACGCAGGTTGTGTGTGGTATGGCAGCTCAGCCCTGGTCACTCCAATGCGGCTGAGCTGCCATATAAGAAATCAGCCAAGTTCAATATTCAGCCATCTAGTAGATTGGACTAACAAAGAAGACCCTTCTGTTACCTGTATCGGGGGCTCAATCATGATCCACGCAGGCAGCATCATACTTGGATTGAGCGGCTGAGTCCCCACCCGGAAGTATATGACTCCGTTGGTGTCACACGCCCAGATGTGCTGGTTGCCGCAGGACAGACTGCAAAGCTTGACCGGACCTAGAAGAATACGAGAGATGTGTGAGCAATGCCCAGTGACATAGTTGCAGTATAATGCTGATTTTTCTCTTTATATTCACTATTAGCTGCACTATTTTTCCCAACCAGGGCACCTCTGGCTGTTGCAAAACTACAACTCCCAGCATGTGCAAAACTACAACTCCCAGCATGTGCAAAACTACAACTCCCAGCATGTGAAAAAAAAAACCATTTCCATAATTGGTTTTAGTTACAATTTCAATGCAATTTTAAATTTTACTTCTGCAGCTTGTATGTATTATAATCCATTGCAAGCTGCTCGATACCATTCAGTTCCAATCCCATCAGATCAGTTTTCAGCCCAGTGTTTCCCAACCAGTGTGACTCCAGCTGTTACAAAACTTCCACTCCCAGCTGTTGCAAAACTACAACTCCCAGCATGCCTGGACAGCCGTTGGCTGTCCAGGCATACTGAGAGTTGCAGTTTTGCAACAGCTGGAGCCACACTGGTTTCAAAATACTGTGTTCTAGGATTTTTACAAATAGATCCAAAGTAACAGAGGACCAGCTGTGCTCAGCGCTCTATAATCCCTTCCCGGAACCTTGATCTCGGGGTCAGAAGCTGCGTTATCTGTTTACATGGGGTATTATCCATACACATCAACATCAGCCATGGTCCAAGAGGTCAGCGCTGTGTTAAAGGGGGTTAGACATAGACATACCTCATTCTACCCTATAGGACCCAATAATAAATACATTTTTGGCCTATGCCATTTGTTAAACCGCACCCAAAATTTCTAAAAGATGCAGATTATAGACAGTAAGCAGAGCCAGCAGGGGGCAAAGCCTGCCTCTGCAGGAGATCTAGTGTATTGGTGCACGTAGACACGTGGGAATAAAATGGAATTATTCTTAAAGGGGTACTCCGCTGCCCCGCTTGGAGCGGGAGTCGTGACATCACGGCCACGACACTCGTGCTGTCACACCATGCCCCCCGATGCAAGTCTATTGGAGGGGGCTTGACGCTCTCGTGTATGTCTTGTGCTTCCCTGTTTAAGCTGACGTGGCAGTTATGGTGTTTTTAACCATACTGATTCCAATTTCAGAACAGAAATGATTTCCTAATGCTGCCTACAGGAAGGGTGTGGAGCCTCATCACTGCACCTGGTCAACTAAATAGACTGCTGGATTAAACTCATAAGTGGATTGGGGTTGGTTCACATTATGGGCAGTTTTGATGCGTTTTCTTAATCTAATTGCGTTTCTTAGATAAATATTGCAATGAGGCAAAAGTGATTTGACCTATAACAACAATTGAGTTTTTTTTGAAGATCGGGAGCCTTTAGGCTGTGATCACTAGTTACATTTTTACTGGATGTTTTCTCGCACTATTACTGAATTGTGGCAGTTTTTGCTGAAATTTGAGAAAATTGTTGTAAAATTTTTTTCCTGTGCGGAACAATAGCTGAAACTAATGTGTGTGTGTGTGTGTGTGTGTGTGTATATGTATTATATATATATATATATATATATATATATATAAACCAGATACAGGCGCAGCACTCCAACAAAATAAGTGATTTAATATCTCATGTCAGCATTACAACGTTTCAGCTCCTCCTGGAGCCTTTTTCAAGCATGTATATATATATATATACACATATATACACACATACACACACACACACGTATTTTTATTTATTTATATATATATATATATATATATATATATATATATATACACACATACACACACATATACATACACACACAAATTATTTTAGTCCAATAAAAAAGGTATTACAAGATACTGCAACATTTTTTGATTATATATATATATATATATATATATATATATATATATATATATGTGTGTGTGTGTGTGTGTGTGTGTGTGTGTGTGTGTGTGTGTGTGTAAGTAAATAAATCTCATAAACATAGCAGCAGCAGTATACAGATAGAACTGGGAGGGGAGGTGTATAACTACTATATATTTGGATCCTATAGAGATAACAGCAGCAGTATACAGATAGAGCTGGAGGGGTATAACCACTATGTATTCTGTATGTATAGATATTGGCGACCTCCCCCCGACTTTATTACCCCAATTCTTCAATAGAAATTTTTTGAGTCACACAATGAAAGAATCACATGACTTGTAATAAGAAAAACGGCAAAAAAAAACGCCTATACCTGTACGCACTGTTTTTTTTTTTTGGGGGGGGGGGGGGGGGCGAAAACTTGAACATCTTGGAAGTGGAAAAAGAGAGGGCAGTTGTGTCTCTTCATAGTCTTATAGGGGGAGATTTATCAAAACCTGTACAGAGGAAAAGTTGCTGAGTTGCCCCTAGCAACCAATCAGATCGCTTCTTTCATTTTTACAAAGGCCTCTGAAAAGTGAAAGAAGCGATCTGATTGGCTGCTATGGGCAACTCAGCAACTTTTCCTCTGGACGGGTTTTGATAAATCTCCCCTATAGTCCACACTCACTTGTTTGTTCCTACAACTCCACAGAGCAGTGTTTTCCAACCAGTGTGCCTCCAGCTGTTTCGAAATTACAACTCCCAGCATGCCCGGACAGCCAGGGTACAGTTAGTGCAGTGTTTCCCAACCAGGGTGCCTCCAGCTATTGTGAAACTACAAAGGCTGTCCAGACATGCTGGGAGTTGGAGTTTTGCAACAGCTGGAGGCACAATGGTTGGGAAACACTGCCTTAGCGAGTGTATTGGAATCTGGATATCCTGGTAGGTGTGTGCGCGCCACCCACAAACATCTAATCGCCATTGTGCTGAGGGAAAAAATAAATAATAAAGTTATTTACTCATGACATAAATAAGAAAATGGAAATCTCCATGGCAACAACTCAAAATATTTGCTACGATTGTCTTTAAAAAAAAAAACGTTCCGTGGTTTCCAAGCAACGCAAATGAGCCTGTTACGGTAACCGAGGCTTGCGGGAAGCACACAATGTGTCTCAATATCAATACATTAGAAATGGTGGTAACCTACAGGGACCGCACCCCAGACATTCTTCACAGGGACCGGCTGTGTAGGCAACAGGGAGAAAGGAGAAGCGCTGGAGGCAGAACTGAACAAAACACGGATCGGATCATTCTAGGACAGTGTTTCCCAACCAGCTTGTCTTCTAAATGTTGCAAAACTACAACTCCCAGCATGCCCGGACAGCCGAAGGCTGTCCGGGCATGCTGGGAGTTGAAGTTTTGCAACATCTGGTGGTCATAGTTTGGAGACCAATAATCTAGATGTTACAAACTACAATTCCAAGCATGTCCAGGCAGACTTCACCAGTCTGGGCATGCTGGGAGTTGTAGTTTTGCAACATCTGATGGTCACAGTTTACAACATCTAGAACATTGGTTTTTAAACTACAATTCCAAGCATGTCCAGGCAGACTTCGGCTGTCTGGGCTTGCTGGGAGTTGTAGTTTTGCAACATCTGGTGGTTACAGCTTGCAGACCAATGTTCTAGATGTTACAAACTACAATTCCCAGCATGTTCGGACAGACTTCAGCTGTCTGGGCATGTTGGGAGTTGTAGTTTTGCAACATCTGGTGGTCACAGTTTAAAACATCTAGAACATTAGTTTTCAAACTATAATTCAAAGCATGCCCAGACAGACTTTGGCTGTCTGTGCATGCTGGGATTTGTAGTTTTGAAACATCTGGTGGTCACATTTTTGAAAACCAATGTTCCAGATGTTGCAAAACTACAATTCCCAGCATTCCAGGACAGCCTTTGGCTGTCTGGGCATACTGGGAGTTGTAGTTTGGTCTCCAAACTCTGATCACCAGATGTTGCAAAACTACTACACCCAGCATGCCCAGACAGCCGAAGTCTGTCCGGGCATGCTGGGAATTTTAGTTTGCAATGTCTAGAACATTGGTCTCCAAACTGTGACCACCAGATGTTGCAACTGTTCTAGATGTTGTAAACTACAATTCCCAGCATGCCCGGACCTGCTACAACAGCTGGAGGCACCCTGGTTGGGAAACCCTGTTCTTCGAAGTCTGTGAGGGCTCATTGACAGGGACTGGTGCAAGACGCGGCGGGAAAATGGACCCTGCGAGTCAGAAAATAGCTCCTACTGCGTGTCCGGGCCATGATACTCCGTAACTACACTCCTGGTATGCGGCGAGATCCTGTTACCCCACAACAGACCTGTTTAGATACACAGCATCTGCTGTAGAGTAACAGGGACTTGGCCTATCCACTGCCTGCAAAATGTGTTACTGGTCTACGGCCAAATGCGAAATCTGAGCGCAGAAAAAATGGCGCGACTTTCTACTCTCTTGCGCATATAAGCAAGTGTAAAGAATCACTCCTGGATTTTGTTTTATTTTTTCATTTTGCTTATATAGTGCAGAATAGGCTCCTATTAAAGAACAATGTAGAGGCTCTTGTGTATGTCTTGTGCTTACCTGTTTTAGCAGATGTGGCATATACGGTGTTTTCAGCCATACTGATTCCTATTTCAGAACAGAATATGCTGCCTTCATTTCCCATGAATCCTCTGGCTTTGTAGAGGAAGGGTGTGGAGTCTCATCACTGCACCTGCTCATCTAAATAGACTGCTGGAGTTGCAGTTCAACCAGGTGAATTGATTAGACTCATAAGGGTTGGGGGTCAGTTCACATCGTGGGCAGTTTTGATGCGTTTTCTTAATCAAATTGCATTTTTTAGATAAATATTGCAATGAGGCAAAAGTGATTTGACCTATAATAACAATTGAGGTGTTTTATAAAGATCTGAAGCCTTTAGGCTGTGATCAATTGTTACATTTTTACTAGATGTTTTCACACACTATTACTGAATTGTGGCTGTTTTTGCTGGGATTTGAGAAAATTGTAGTAAAAAATGACATGTTTTTCCTGTGCGGAACAATAGCTGAAACTAATGTGTGTGTGTGTATATATATATATATATATATATATATATATATATATATAAATAAAATCTCATAAACATAGCAGCAGTAGTATACAGATAAAGCTGGAGGGGAGGTTTATAATTATATATACTGATCCCATAGATATAACAGCAGCAATATACAGATAGAGCTGAAGTCCTGATCCCATAGAGATACCAGCAGCAGTATACAGATAAAGCTGGAGGAGAGGTGTATAACTATTATATAAAACGATGATCCCATAGAGATAGTAGCAGCAGTATACAGATAGAGCTGATGGGGAAGTGTATAACTCCTGATCCCATAAAGATAGCAGCAGCAGTGTACAGATAGAGCTGGAGGAGAGGTGTATAACTATTATATATAACGATGATCCCATAGAGATAGTAGCAGCAATATACAGATAGAGCTGATGGGGAAGTGTATAACTCCTGATCCCATAAAGATAGCAGCAGCAGTGTACAGATAGAGCTGGAGGGGAGGTGTACAACTACTATATATATCCTGATCCCATAGAGATAGCAGCAGCAGTGTACAGATAGAGCTGGAGGGGAGGTGTATAACTACTATATATTATGATCCCATAAAGAAATTAAGGTGCAGCTATATATGTGTGTGTACGTAAAAAAATAAAAGAAAAATCATTGAAGAAAATTTGTAAAATTACTAGGTTTCCCTGATTTGTGCATATTCCTAGTTTAAAAGAATAAAAAACATAACAAACCAGCAAAATAAAAACAACAACAACATATGGGGAAGAGAAACCATTAAGCCCTCGCAGACAACATTCCCATGTGTCACATTCAGCTGCAGAGTCGTTGCAATGTACGGGGGCCTCAGCTATGCGTGACTTGTCAGAGATATAAGCTGTCACATGAGTCTCCAGCTGGCAAAATATGTCGCGCGGACGTCACCGTCCCACCGGGTGGCGATTGAATATCACTTACAAAGCTGCGAGTCTGTCCTGTGCCCCCCCCCCCCCCCTCCCCGGAGAGAGCTGGTACATTCTGTGACACGCGCTCCGCCAATACAAAGCCGCTCCCGTCCGAGACACCTATCTATGGCTTTCAGGAGTGACAACCTGTTACCACGACGACGACATTGAAACCTGCCGCGCTGGCGGAGAAAACGGAGCAGGCACTCTAAGTATAGATGTTCTGATACTGATCGTATAACCTTACAGAAATGTCACCTGATGGCGAATACTGGGTTTACGGAGGGCGAAAAACTTAGTTGGTACATTTGCCGAAGTTGCGGATTCGCAAACTCTGTAATAAAAACAGGAGTAGGTGCCTCCAAGTTAATTTCAGGCTGTGTTCACGCGGTGAAATTTCCGGAAGGAATCCGAAGTTTCATTGTAGCAGAGTCCCATTGTGTCCAGTGGGACTCTCCTGCACACAAGGGAATTTCTGCTGCGAAAATTCAGATTCCGGCCCCTGGCATGTCGACTCTTGTCAAACCTATATTACTGTGTTTCCCAACCAGGGTGCCTCCAGCTGTTGCAAAACTACAACTCCCAGCATGCCCGGACAGCCGAAGGCTGTCCGGGCATGCTGGGAGATGTAGTTTTGCAACAGCTGGAGGCACCCTGGTTGGGAAAGACTGCCCTAACCATTTAAGTGAATGGGTAGGAAAATACGCAGCAACAAATATGCAGCCAAATACGCAGCTGAAGGCTGTCCGGGCATGCTGTGTGTTGTAGTTTTGCAACAGCTGTAGGCACCCTGGTTGGGAAACACTGTAATAGAGGTTTGTCCAATGTCTCCTACTGCGAATCTGCTCTAAGTACGGGTGTAAAAAGATCTGATGATTTGGACAATTCAGCAGGAGATCTCCTGTAATGGTGAACTTACTGGTAGTCACCCAGCTTTTCCAGAAACAACAAATATGGATCACATATGTTACAGGGATTTTTTTTTATATATTTTAGGTACAAATATATATTATTTAATGGGGTACTTTGCACCCAGACATCTTATCCCCTATCCATCTGATAGCACCCGCCGTTGGATGCTTGTGACGTCAAAGCCCCGCCCACTCGTGTCACGCCACGCCCCCTTATTGCAAGTCACGGAGCGTCACGCATTGCATCGAGAGGGAGGGTGTGACGTAACGAGGGGGAGAGCATGGCCGTGAGGTCACGAGTCTCCGGCGCAAAGTTTGCTCTATGCACCGGATGACTAGGGCACCGCAGCAGAGATCATGGGGGGGGGGGGGGCAGCGGCGAAACCCCTGCCATCAGACATCTTATCCCCTATCCTTTGGAAAGGGGATTAGATGTCTAGGGGCGGGGTACCCCTTTATATCATATATTTGTCCTTGAAGGGAACCTGTCACCTGCCTTATGCTGTCCAAACCACGGGCAGCATGCAACAGGTGCAGGGACTGGGAGGGGGGGGGGGGGATGTACTGATGAGGGGTTTAGGGGCAGTAGTTGGACCCTCTGCACAACGCGTTTCAGGTAATGTGTCTTCAAAGGTCCGAAACGCGTTGTGTTTTTGGTGTTTTACTATCACTCTTCAGCAAGCACTCCAAGCATTGTCTATGGAGGCACCAGTGATGCCGAAGTGATGTACACTGGTATGTGCCGACACTCCACTCCATGCAGCGGAGAGAGCCAGGGCCCAGTTCGTAAGCTTGCAGAGGGTCTTAGTTATAGGACTTTCCCTACATTAGACACTTATCTCTATCCTGTTTATAGGGGATACATTTTTAAGGGCTGGAATTACCCATTTATTAGCACAGGGCTTACCTAGCTGAGACAGATCCAGTTTGGTCCAATGCATTCCGGTTGGGCACGTCTTGGACAGGGTTCGGATAAGTACCCCACCCTGCTGGTCTAGGGCCCATACAGCATCTGCACAAGCTGAGACATGGATTAACTCTGTGTCTGGGGGGAGCTGGACGGTTGACGGTCTATAAGGAGTTGTCAGGTCACTCAAGCTGAACAGGTCTTTCCTGCTTTGGGACATCCATAGGACATTTCCTGCAAATATGACAACACCAACATGAATGATAGAACGACAAGAGTGCATTTTCAGGTTCTGCAAATTCAACAGGCCTCAAAGGGGTATTGCTATATTGTAAATCAATGACATAAGGCTGGATTAAAGGGGTACTCCGGTGGAAAAAATTTTATTTTTTTTTTTTTTTTTTAAATCATCTGGTGCCAGAAAGTTAAACAGATTTGTAAATTACTTCTATTAAAAAAAAATATTAATCCTTCCAGTACTTAATAGCTGCAAAATTCTACAAAGGAAATTATTTTCTTTTTGGAACACAGAGCTCTCCGCTGACATCATGAGCACAGTGCTCTCTGCTGACATCTCTGTCCATTTAGAAACTGTCCAGAGCAATGGGGATTTTGCTATGGGGATTTTCTCCTACTCTGGACAGTTCTTAAAATGGACAGAGATGTCAGCAGAGAGCTCTGTGTTCCAAAAAGAAAAAATAATTTCCTCTGTAGTATTCAGCAGCTAATAAGTACTGAAAGGATTAAGATTTTTTTTTTTTTATATTTAAAGTAATTTACAAATCTGTTTAACTTTCTGGCACCAGTTGATTTAAAAATAATAGAGTATCCCTTTAAGCCATTATTTTATGATTGGACCCCCACCACTGATATAGCACAGCTTCAAGCGCAACTGTCACCAGTGTTTTACTCCACCCCCCCCCCCCCCCGAACTGCCCACGTGAGCTTGCTGTTGTGAACACATGTAATGCAGCCATACCTTTGGCTGCGCTTTTGGCTGCTTTATCCATGCGAAAATCATGTTTGAATGACGGGCAGCAACAGTCGGATAGGCGTGGCTGGGCTTCGCAATGGCCCTCCTGCCGCCACGATTACCCTCCCTACGTCACCGCTTGGACCGCTGCCAGAGAGATAGAGGTGTCAGCACACACGCCCCAGACGTCCTGGACGCGCTCGGCCCGGCTTGACTTACCAGAGCAAACGCTTGCTCCCTCCGCGAGTGCTGGCTCCTGCCGGATGAAACCTCCGTGCGCCTGCGCTAGCTCCCTGCCTCTGGCGCACATACGGTAGGTATCAGCCGGTCCGACTGTTGCTGACCGGCATCCAAACATGATTTTCTCAAAGCAGCCAGAAGCCCAGTCAAAAGGTATGGCTGCATTACAAGTGTTCACAACAGTAAGCTCATGTGGGTTAGTCTGGGGGGTAAAACACTGTTGCGCTTTCACTTTTAGCATTTACACTAGGTGCAGAAATGCTGCAGATTTTCCACACTGTAAAAAAAATAAAAAATAAAATCAGCATTTTCCCAGGTAATTCAGCAGCAAATTCACAATAAAAGATAAAGATTTTGTTGCAGATCTGCAGTTGCAGGTATATAGTGCGAATTACGTAAATTAGAAAAAAAAATTCATCACAAACTGAAATGGCGACCAACCCACACCCCCCCTTGTCTTTTTGTTTGTCTGCTATATTGTTTCCGTCTCTGTTCTATTTCCCTCCCGGTACCCTCTGAGTGTTTTGAAGTTAGATCGTATTCTAGTGAACTAACCGATTTGTATTGTTTACTTGCTTTTCGATTCATGGTAAATGCTGGACTCAAGTATAAAGGTCACACATGCTGTATTTTGCTGTGCATTTCCATAACCCAGTGTTTCCCAACCAGGGTGCCTCCAGCTGTTGCAAAACTACAACTCCCAGCATGCCCGGACAGCCTTCGGCTGTCCGGGCTTGCTGGGAGATGTAGTTTTGCAACAGCTGGAGGCACCCTGGTTGGGAAACACTGCCCTAACCATTTAAGTCAATGGGTAGGAAAATACGCAATAAAATACGTCCGGTTTGACCCTACCCTAAAAAGTTCTGCCTGTAGAAATATATGACCCTGAACCGCTCAGAAGATCTTTCCAAGGCGCCTGGACCTGGACATTTACTCTACTTGTGTTTAACCTTTTAGGATCATGTTCTCTTCTCATATTTCAATTGTGCTGTATGTTTTGTTTGGTAGGAAATATTAATAAAATCCTTTGAAATGAAAATTTGCATCAATAAAACGTCACAGTGAATCTGCAAGAAATCTGCACTGCAGGTGCCAAGGGAAAAGCCCATGTTCACACGTCGGAATTTCCGTGCCGGATGGTTCTGGCGCGGAAATTCCAATTTCCGTGTTCACACAAAGAATGAACATGTGTGCAGGGTCCATGGTCCATGGTATATCCATTTATGGGACTGCGCATTCCTGTGCGGTCCTAGCGTCAGCAGATTATGCCGGCGCCTGCACTCACCGTAATATCCGCAAGGAGATTCTCCATGCGGACATTCCGGAGTGTTAACATAGCCTAACATTTCTTAAAATCTCATCCACGTTGTTGCTATTGTAATGTGCTATGCAAGGGGAAAAAACGTTAAGATTCTCAAGTTCAGGGAGGGTTCCCAGAGGTCAGAGGAATAAAATTGTAATCAATCATATTAATTGTTTATTATCAAACTTATTCAGCCATACAGGGCTACTCCAATTCATTACTACTACTACATACCTTCTCCACTTGGGGAAGCAGAGGAGAAAACATTTATCCATTTTGTGGTGGACGCCGTACCTCGTGGTACTATCTGAAGCCAATAGGTGCCTGAAAGTGTATAGAATACATAATAAATGGCATTATTATATTAGATTACTGGATATTTACATTTACTATTAAAGCGTTTAAATAAATAAAAAATAAAAAATAATACATTTTATAATAATAATATATATATATATATATATATATATATATATATATATATATATATATATATTTGTAAATATAAGTAAATAATAATAATAATAGATCTGCTCAAAATCTTAAATTTTTCCATAGGCAGGGCTGCAATAGGGCTAATTTTTGCGCCAGGGTTTGTAGCCTTTACCATTTTGTAGTAGATGGAACTTTTTGATCACTTTATAAAGTGAAATCAGCAATTCTGGAGTTTAATATATTTTTTTTTATGTTATATTTTAAGATTTTGGACATTTTCCCATACAGCGATACCAAATATATTTTTCTTTCGTTTACATTTATCTTATTGGAAAAATAGTAAACGAGCAATTAGAATTTTTATTAGGGGATGTACTTTTTTCTATATTTTTTTAAATAACTTTTTAAGTCCCTGTAGGGGACTTTTATAAGCAACCATTTTTGCTTATACTGATCAATGTTTTGCTTTAGCATAGCATTGGTCAGTTAGATTGTGCTTAGGCAGGCTGTACTAACAGAATTAATATGGAAGTAACGGAGGTCTAGTAAAGGCCCCCCAGCTGCCGTAGTAACTGGTCAGCACTAGGGATCGACCGATTATCGGTTTGGCCGATATTATCGGCCAATATTCAAGATTTTGGACATTATCGGTATTGGCAATTACCAATCCGATAATGCTCCGCCCCCCCGCATCGCACCACGCTGCACTGCTACGCACCCCACACCGCCCCGGCCGCTGCCCCATTGCCTCCCCCATCCCCGGTTTTACAATTACCTGTTCCCAGGGCTCGGGGTCCACGCTATTTCTGGCTCCTGCGCGTCCTGTGTTACACTGTGCGCTGCACAGCACAATGATGAGTGACGTCCTCAACGCGACGTCACCGTCATTGCGCACAATGACAGCTCAGGAGGACAGCGCCGGAGTCAGAAGTAGAGCGGACCCCGGGAACAGGTAATTATAAAACCGGGAATGGGGGAGGCATTTGGGCAGCGGCGGCGGTCTCTGGCCGGGGCGGGGGGGGGGGGGGGGATGGGGTGGTCGCTGTGGTGCGGTGTGCTGGGTGGTGTCGCCGGGGGGGATAAATAGCCGTTAACTTATACCGGAATATCGGTATAAGTTATCAGCTATCGGCCCTAACCTCCACAGAATATCGGTATCAGCCCTAAAAAAACTATATCGGTCGATCCCTAGTCAGCACGCCACAATCGCTTTGCAGGGGTGCCGATCAGGCCCCGGTTATTAAGCCTTTTAAATGTTGCATTCAGAGGTTAAAGGGCTATTCTGGAGATTATTTTTTCTAACTAATTATGCTCAGGCTGCTGATAAATAGTCCCTGCTGCACTGCGGTTCCTTGTGTCTGGCCAAGTAAGTAAATCCTTCTGCCAACACAAATGCAGGGACTGACACTGCTAAAATGGCAAAGGAGGTAAGTAGCCTCTTTTGGTCTTTTTATCAGAGCTCCATTCAGAGAAGCATAGACTCGGCGACTCGGGTGCAATTGATCCGAATTCTCAACTTCTTTATTATAAAAGGTACCCAGGATAAAACATACAGGTGTAAAGACATATCGGGAAGAGACAACAGGAGGTTATGAAGTCATGGAATCCGACAGCCGTTTGATGCCCATAATGCACTTTCATCGGACCACCGAGCATTATGTGCACGAAACGGCTGTCATGGAATCGGACAGCCGTTTCGTGCCCATAATGCACTTCGTCGGACCGGTGGTCCGACGAAGTGCATTATGGGCCCGAAACGGCTGTCTGATTCCATGACTCCATAACCTCCTGTTGTCTCTCCCCGATATGTCTTTACATCTGTATGTTTTATCCTGAGTACCTTTTTAATAAAAAAGTTGAGAATTTGGATCGATTGCACCCGAGTCGCCGAGTCTTGGCTTCTCTGAATGGAGGTTTGATTGCAGACTCTTTCCTACTTCCGGACGCTAAGCACCAGGTGAAGATCCAAGCCAGGACTGTGGTCACATGGCACCTATACAAGAGCGATCGCTCCGTTGGATATGTGAATACAGGGCAGTGCTCAGCTATTATTTATTTTCCTCCAGTAGGTTATTTATCAGAGCACATTTGGTTAGAAGAAAAACCAAACAAACAATCTACAGAATAACCTTTTAATAACCATCCCACTGCACAATGGTACATTCCGGGCAGCGACACTCACCTATAAGGTTCCCCTTTGCTACATGGAACTCATTCTTGCCCGAGGTGATCCACACGCCGCTGGTGTTGACCCCCAGTAAGCTGGGCTGGCACTGGGGCTGCTGGGACCAGAATGTCATGCGGAGCTTGTCAGCCACTTTCTCTACAGGCGCTTGGGCTACTGTGGCCACTGTCTGCGTGGCCTGGATGAGGGTTTGGAACAAGGTGTAATGATCGAAGACAACGTAGTCTGTGATACTGACCTGTAATATACAAAAGGACTGTTCATGAACAGATAAAAATGGATATATATATATATATATATATATATATATATATATATATATATATATATATCTCTCTATCTATCTATCTATCTATCTATCTATCTATCTATACATATACACACGCACATACACACACACACACACACACACACAGTATAATATATCAGAATAATTTCTTTATATCATGGAAATTAGAAAAGGTAAAGTGCCTACTTGCCACCAATGGTCATCTTCTCCTTGAGGCTTTTTGGAGGAGACTCCGGTCCTGAACCACAAGTTGCCATTGGCGTCCAAACTCCAGATGGTGTCCTGATCCCCCAATGTGACGCAGACTGGTTCCAGAGCTTGTCTCTCACTGCAATTGAAAAAAAAAAAATCTTTAAATAAAGGAGTTAGAAAAAAAAAATGGCTGCCTTCTTCCAAAAACAGTGCTACATCTGTGTACAGATTTATGTGGCCATATTAGCGTCAATGGTTTTGTGCTGCAATAGCCTGCACCAAGACTGTGTACATTTCCAAAAACAGCGCCACAACTGCCAACAGGTTGTGAGTGGTATTGCAGCTCAGTTCAGTTTGAGGTAAATGGAGCTAAGCTTCTGTAACACACACAACCTGTAGATAGGGGTGGCACTGTTTTTGGAAGAAAGCAGCCATGTTCTTCTAATCTTTGTACAACCTCTTTAAAATATTACTATACTTTAAAAAGAGTACTCCGGAGAAATCAACTGGTGCCAGAAAGTTATACAGATTTGTAAATTACTTCTATATAAAAATCTTAATCCTTCCAGTACTTATCAGAGCAGGAAAGGATAACTCTGGGAATTTTCTACTGCTCTGGACAGTTCCTGACACAGACAGAGGTGGCAGCAGGGAGCACTGAGTTCAGAATGGAGAAAAACTAGTATACAGCAGCTGATAAGATTTACCAAAGTTCCCGTTTAAGCCTGGCAGTACTTATCTCTTATCCACAGGATAGGGGATAAGAATGTCTGTACTGGAGTTTCCCTTTAAGACTTTTTAAATAGAAATAATTTACAAATCTGTATACCATATATACTCGAGGATAAGTCGACCCAAATATAAGCAGAGGCCCCTAATTTTACCCCAAAAACCCAGGAAAAGTTATTGACTCGACTATAAGCCTAGGGTGGGAAATATATCATCCCCCCCATGTAATCATCCAGACCCCCGTCATCATCCCCCCCCCCCCCTTCATCATCACCGCCTGTCAATCCCTTAATCAGTGGTCTTCAACCTGCGGACCTCCAGATGTTGCAAAACTACAACTCCCAGCATGCTGGACAGCCGATGGCTGTCCAGGCATGCTGGGAGTTGTAGTTTTGAAACCTCTGGAGGTCCGCAGATTGAAGACCACTGCGGCCTTCGTCATCATCCCCCCCCCTTCATCATCACCGCCTGTCAATCCCTTCATCAGCGGTCTTCAACCTGCAGACCTCCAGATGTTGCATAACTACAACTCCCAGCATGCCTGGACAGCCATCGGCAGTCCAGCATGCTGGGAGTTGTAGTTTTGCAATATCTGGAGGTCCGCAGGTTGAAGACCACTGATGAAGGGATTGACAGGTGGAGAGTTCACTCGAGTATAAGCCGAGGGGGTCGTTTTCAGCACGAAAAATCGTGCTGAAAAACTCGGCTTATACTCGAGTATATACGGTAATAAATTATTATTATTAATTATTATTATTTTTATCTCCAGAGTACCCATTTAAAGAAAAAAAAAAAACTAAACCATAGCTGGTTTCTTTCAAAAACAGCGCTACTCTTGACCTCAGTTTGTAAGTAGTATTGCAGCCTGGTTCTATTGAAGTAAATGGAGCCTAGTTGTAATACCACACATAACCTGTGGATGGTGGTGGTGCTGTTTTTTGAAAAAAAATAAAAATAAAAAAAAAGCAGCAACGGTCTTTCTAATCCTGTTTAACCCCTTTAACACGCAATCTGAAACATGAATGGAGCAGGTCACACTTTGTCCTTATCAGCTGCAGAAATACTGAATATATTACAGCAGATAACACCAATGACCACCTATGTATATCCGGTGATCTGGGTAAGTGTGTAGTGTGCAGAACGCATTACCTGATGAGGTCACACTGCCAGACTTCACCCTCCGGAGAGAAGCTGCTCACTCCTTCCCTGTACAAGAGGCCTCTCTGCTCGGTGAGGGCCCACACCACGTTATTCCTGGTTGTGATCTGGGATAGCGGGCACGGGCAGTCCACTTTAATGGCTCTGGCACAGGGGCGATCCACACTAAGGCCTGGCATAAATGGACAGTATCACGTTATAGCAGTGTTTTCCAACCGGGGTGCCTCCAGCTGCTGCAAAACTACAACTCCCAGCATGCCCGGACAGCCAACGGCTGTCCGGGCATGCTGGGAGTTGTAGTTTTGCAGCAGCTGGAGGAACCCTGGTTGGGAAACCCTGTAATATAGGCTTGACAAGAATCAACATGCCCGGAATTGGAATTTTCTCAGCAGAAATTCCGTCATGTGCACAGTGCAGCAGAATCCCATTGAAAACAATGGGACTCTGCTATAATGGCTGTCCGGAAGAGAAGACTTGGTTCCGTTGGAAGGCTCGAACGGAGAGGTAAAAACGGGTTTTGCTAAGGGTTCACACCCCTACGGTAGGTTAAAACCGCGGACATCGATAGTAAAATGGCTTTAATTGACATATAGACGACGCGTTTCGAGAGCGCAGCTCTTTATCAAGTCATGTGACTTGATAAAGAGAGCTGCGCTCTCGAAACGCGTCGTCTATATGTAATTAAAGCCGTTTTATTATTTTGCTATTGATGTCCGCGGTTTTAACCTACCGTAGCGGTGTGCGCCCTTTAGGAAATCCCGTTTTTTACCTCTTCGTTCGAGCCTTCCAACGGAACCAAGTCTTCTCTCCAAACTCAGTGCATCTACGGAACCGGGTCCTGGCTGCCACGCAACTACTACTGTTTATGCGCAAAAAGGTGTTGACCTTCTGAGACCAACACGTCCAGATACGTGGGCATTATACACAGTGGAAACTGTTATTGTGTTGCCCTTGGTAACGGCACAAGGATAGCGCCACCACCGTCTGTTTATTTCTTTCCATATAAACCCATAATGGCTGACCGGGCATGTTGAGAGTTGTAGTTTTGCAACAGCTGCAAGCAGAATGCATTTCACGTATATAAGACCTTAATACCTGTCTGTAAGTACAAGTCTCCATTGGTTCTGATAATCCAGGCAGTGTCGTCGCTCAGGGCTACAAAGGACGCCTGAGGAAGAGCTTCGTACCAATGTCTCTTCCCTTTAATCGTCACTTTCCCGCAGGCGAAGGCCTTGTCCGTTTTCTGCTCAATCTTCCACAGGAGGTTTCCTAGACAGGGAAATCATTGCACAATGTTATCCCTCCTGGTATCTGCCGACACAGAGAAACCTAATCCCCCCCCCCGCCCACAGATGAGCGTGGGATCGGTTTCCTGATAATTGGTATTTATTAGGCAATTGCTTATTATGCAATTGATACAGTGAAGAACAGCCCCTAGGATTACATCGTGATGCGATGACCGTGGAGAATGACACAGGGGATATCCTGACAAACCTGAAGGAGAGACTGCCACCTGCTGGACGCCATCCTCGAATTTCTGCCACCGCAGGCCGGCCCCGGGCACGGAGCTGCAGTACAGGGAGCCCTTGTAGTCCAGACACCAGACATACTTCTCAGACACCACAAGGCTTAGGATGCCATTGGCAGGTCCCGAATACACCATCCAACTCTCTGCAAGCTAAAAGGGGATACAAAATAGGCTATACATGACTTCAAAAATACAAGAGGACGGCTTTAACATAGATTAAGGAAGTATTTCCCAACCAGGGGGCCTCCAGCTGTTGCTAAACTCCCATCATGCCCAAACAAGCCAAAGACTGCACCCTCATGGTCGGTGGAGGTCCCAGCGGTCAGACCCCAGTATTTATTTAATTTGTCACCTATACTGTACAAAAGGTGAAAATTTTATGGTTTAACCCTTTAAAAGGGGTTATCCACGAAAAAACTTTTTTTTTATATATATATATCAACTGGCTCCAGAAAGTTTAACAGATTTGTAAATTACTTCTATTAAAAAATCTTTATCCTTTCAATACTTAAGAGCTTCTGAAGTTAAGGTTGTTCTATTCTGTCTAAGTGCTCTCTGATGACATGTGTCTCAGGAACCGCCCAGTTTAGAAGAGGTTTGCTATGGGGATTTGCTTCTAAACTGGGCGGTTCCCGAGACACGTCATCAGAGAGCCCTTAGACAGAAAAGAACAACCTTAACTTCAGAAGCTCATAAGTACTGAAAGGATTAAAGTCATTTACAAATCTGTTTAACTTTCCGGAGCCAGTTGATTTTTTTTTATTTATATATATATATATATATATATATATATATATATATATATATATATATAAAAATGTTTTTTCCTGGATAACCCCATTAAGGAAGTATTTCCCAACCAGGGTGCCTCCAGCTGTTGCAAAACTACAACTCCCAGCATGCCTAACCTCATGGTCGGTGAAGGTCCCAGCAGTCAGACCCCAGTATTTATTCAATTTGTCACCTATAGTGTAAAAAAGGTGAAAAAATTATGGTTTAACCCTTTAAGTCAACTACCTGCATGCCCAGACCAGCCTTTGGCTGTCCGGTCATGCTGGGAGTTGTAGTATTGCAACAGCTGGAGGCATTCCTGGTTGGGAAACACTGATTCAGACTGACTGTCTTTTCTCCATCTGTTGCTGGTAATGCCGCGCACATCCCGCCGCCTCTCACCTGCACTCGCTCCGTTCTTGCTGACGTCCCTCGCCCGTCCCCGGTGAATAGTTTGCCGCCTCCTGATATCTATATATTAATTTCTGCTTTCTTTTATTCTATTAGCTATAACTAGATTCTTGCTGGACAAGTAGTATATTTTTGGGGTAAATATTTTGTACCATTTACCAAGTGAAACTACAATGGGGGAGATTTATCTAGACCTGTGGGAAGGAAAAGTTGACCAGTTGCCCATAGCAACCAATCAGATTGCTTCTTTCATTTTTAAAGAGGCCTGTGAAAAAATGAAAGCAGCGATCCGATTGGTTGCTATGATATGCCATAAACGTCCGCTAGGTGTGAATGCCACGTGTAGGGCCCTCACTTAGCCAGAGAATGTGGGACCGGTGACCCTTCTCAGCATGCAGTGTTATGAGTTCTTATGGGGGGGGGGGGAAACGCACCTATCAGGTATTAATTCATAGCCTATAGATATCATAAGATAAATCTGTGCAACAAAGTTAAAGGGGTACTCTGCTGCTTAGCGTTTGGAACAAACTGTTACGAACGCTGGAGCCGGGAACTCGTGACGTCATAGCCCCGCCCCCTTGTGGCGTCACACCCCGCCCCTCAATGCAAGTCTATGGGAGGGGGCGTCACAGCCGTCACGCCCCCTCCCATATACTTGCATTGAGGGGCGTGACATCATGAGGTGGCAGGGCTATGACATCACTCCCGTACTCTCAGCGCCGGCTCCATTGTTCAGAACAGTTTGTTCCAAACGCTGAGCAGCGGATTACCCCTTTTAAAAGAAATTAGAACAGGACAAATTTCTTCCAAAAACAGCGCCACCTGCCTTCAGGTCGTGTGTGGTATGGAGCAAAGTTGTAATACCGCACACAACATGAGGACAGGGGTGGCAGTGTTTTTTTGGAAGAGATTGGCTTTTTTCTATTCCTGGATAACCCCCATTAACCTTTTTAAAAGACTAGGATCTCCGATGACTGATCCAGCAATACCTGTTCTGATTTTAGTAAAGTGCTTTCTTCTTGCATGGAGCGTGACAGTTCTTGGGATACGGCCATTTCTGCCACACTGACGTCAGAGGACGAGTGGGGTATCCTGTGACCATAGATATCCTCATCGTCACTGGACGCCACGGAACGGTCGTGCTCACTGCGCTCAGGTCTGACATTTTTAATGGCTTCCACAGAGTCTTTTGGCAAGGAGTTCGCATTCAGACAGAAGCTATCCCCAATAGAACTTGAGGGTACGTAGCACTGGACATCTGTCACGTCTCGCTGCTCCTCATAGATTTCATCCTTGGTACTGTGCAAGGATTTAGTCTCTACTGAGTCATTGTGTGATCCCACCACTATCTCCACACTTTGTGGTCCGGAGCCTGTGACATCTTGTATTTCCTCTAGGTGATCTTGCTTGGTGGTCTCGTTGTGTTCCTCCTCCCGATGCTGCTCTGTGAAGTGATTTACAGCCGCTGTGTGAGTATCGGATGAAGTGACTGACGCAGTCTCGGATGTCGCACCTTCACTGGTCTTGGCGCTTCCATCGGAGTCTTTGTCTTCTTCCCCGGGTAAGGAACGGCTCTCACAATCCACATCTGGAAAGGGAGATTCAGAAGAGGGGACGGCACTGAAGACCCCGGAAGTGTTTTCATCGCCCTGATACTTCCCGCTGACCAGGCTCTCCTGAGAGCTTAAATGCTCTGCACTGCCACAGGTTAACCCCGTCATGGTGGAGGTAAAGTAAGAGGTTAAGGAGAGGGGACTGTCCACGCTCGGTGTGCTCTCAAGAGATCCGACACGACTCCTGGAACCGTTTTCTATAGTGCAAGGGAACAAAATGGTAGAAAACAAAAAACATTAAAAAATAAAAAACTTGTTGAACAATGAGTGGTAGTAAAAATAGAAAAGGCTGTTACACGCATGGGAGTGAATGGCTGATCAAGAGGTGTGTCAAGAGTCGGACCACCCATGACACTCTAGTAAAGGTTAGCTATCCCAGTGTTTTAACTATCCCAGTGCATTCTGGGAGTTGTAGTTTTGCAACAGCTAGAGAGGCGCTGTTTGGAAAACACTGACCTATCTGTTAAATAGCAATAAGATGACACATTAAAGGATGCTACATTTAAAGGGAATGTGTCACTTTTATTTTTTTAATAAATACTATTATTATATCAGATAAAGCATTTCATTTATGTATTTAGTTTTAATGTGATTGATTAATAAAGTGTGTACTGGGGGCTGCCATTACTGTAGCCTCTTTGTGGTGTGTCACTTAACACCTACACAGTTGCTTTATGGCAGGCACAGGGCATAAGAAAGTTAAGACTGAGAGTGTCTCATAGAAAAGCATTGACTGCTTACTGCACATGTGCATAGCACAGCCTAGGTGAAATGAAAGGGGGAGCCAGCACCATTTTCTTGAAGTTCCTGAGGAGCAGTGACCTATCAAGAGACATCTAGTCTGTTCTTTACCACTCTTCAGACACCAACAAAATGATGACAGTGGAATTGAAAAAACTACAAAATCCCCTCCCCCCTCTCCTTTTGCACATAAACAGAGAAGGAAGGTAGACAGGTGAGGTCAAATTTGCAGCAGCCAGACAAGTTGCTTGCTTTCACCAGATTACTCATGTTAGCTCCCTCTGCTGGTCAACAGTGGGAGATATGACAAGTAATATAATTTTTTTTATATTTTGTGACAAGTAAAATCTTTTTTTTAAATATTTCCAAAAATATAACAAAAACCAAAAAATGATTGAACCTCTAAAAAAATATATTTTTTTTAATTAATCACATTTGGTGACACATTTCCTTTAACTCTCCACATGGACTACTTTATTACAGCACTGTAATTGTTTGTGAACGAGGAAGGTTGCATTTCAGCGGTGCCAGATGTATCCGACAAACATTTCCCCCCCATTCCTCATCGCAGTTGATCCTGGATACGAACACGCAGTTACCTTGCCGTTTCTTTTTCTTCTTCTTCACTTTTATGGGCTTCACAACCAGTTCCTGGTCGAAGTCCTCGTTGCTGATGATACTGAATCTCTGTGAGGAGGGGCGCTGCTCCCGGGCCGTGTTATCAGACGAGTCCTGATCGGCGTCGTTCACACTATACCCGCTGTCTGTAGAGAAGCGACCGCGCTCTGGAAACTCCACAGAGAGAGAACTGCTCCGGGCTTTCTGTTCCGGCACTTGCTCCTGATCCCCTTCCTCCAGCTCCAGGGGACACAGCTGGATCCGCTCAGTCTTCACTTTCTGGCCAGGAGGGAGCGGGTCGTCTTCATTTTTGGATATTGAGCTATTTTGTGGCTTATTCGCCAGGGAGGCGTGTTTGGCTGGGACCCGAAAAGGGCTATGTAGTACGTCTGTAACAAAGATATCAAAACAGCAAATCTAATGAGTACTGGCTAATGGCCTGTATAGGAAAAAGAGAAAGAAAATTGATAAAATGATTATTTAATAAATAAAAATTATTAAATAAACTGGGTTTGACAAATCCCAGGTGCCAGGTCGCCATGGCTGTTGTGGAGCCTAGGTTTTTTTCAGCCCTTTCCAATAGCGGTTGTCCATCTTTTTAAAAAAAAAAAAAAAAAAAAAAAATTTTTACTTCCCTGCCCCTCCGTTCCCACACCGATCCCCTATTTTTCCTCTGGTCAGTGCTCCAGTGTTAAAGGAGCAGAAGGTATCAGGTGAACACCACAGCAAATCGGCAGCCTTGGCAGTCACACTCCATATTGAGGAGTACAGAGCGTGACCGGGGAGGCTGCAGCGGTCATGTGACATCTGCTGTTCATGTAACATCGGAGCAACAACTTGTGGAAAAGATAAGGGGACACTAATGACTGTGACACACAGGGGAGATGAGGGGACAGTAATGATTTATTCACATGACTTCATGTTACATGACATATGGCATCCTGGCTTTTAACTTTTTTTTGCTGCCTCCCAGAATCATTCAAATGTGTCAATCTCAAAATTAAAATATATTCTTAAAGGGGTTATGCTAACATTTAAAGGAGTACTCCACTGGAAAAAATTTTTTTTAATCAATTGGTGTCAGAAAGTTAAAAAGATTTGTAAAGGACTTCTATTAAAAAATCTCAATCCTTCCAGTACTTATCAGTTGCTATATGCTCCACAGGAAGTTCTTTTCTTTTTGAATTTCCTTTCTGTCTGACCACAGTGCTCTCTGCTGACACCTCTGTCCATTTTAGGAACTGTTCAGAGTAGGATATGTTTGCTATGGGGATTTGCTCCTACTCTGGACAGTTCCTAAAATGGACAGAGGTGTCAGCAGAGAGCACTGTGGTCAGACAGAAAGGAAATTAAATAAGAAAATAAATTCATGTGGAGCATACAGCAGCTGATAAGTACTGGAAGAATTAAGATTTTTTAAAAGAAGTAATTTACAAATCTGTTCAACTTTCTGGCACCAGTTGATTTTAAAAAAATTATGTTTTCTAGTGGAGTACCCCTTTAATCTTATCACTTATCCACAGGTTACGTTATAAATATCTTCTCGGTGCAAGTCTGACTGTTCTCGTGACTGATTGGGGTCACTTGTCCGTGAAATAAGTGGAGCAGTGGAATACATGCTTGGTTGCATTTGACTGTCTGGACATAATGAGAGTTGTAGTTTTGCAACAGCTGGAGGAACACTGGTTTGGGAACACTGGTCTAAAAAAAAAAACAGTGGGGTCTCAGAAATATGCCATTGTATGCAACTTAGCTCTTCCTCTCAAGATATACTGAGAGGGCTCAGATCCCAGTATATTCCAATCACTGACAACAAGCAGAGATACTAGAAACAGCGATATACTAAGACAAAGTGTTTCATTAAACAATTCGTAAATCTGCAACCCCACTAACAAAGCCGAGGATGCGATATTCTGCACTTGCCGGATATGGCTCCTTCTGGTCTGTCCGAGATTCTAATGATTTCCCGGTCGCCTTTTAGGAAAAATATTTCATTGTTGATGCAGGAGACGGACACAATATCCCCGGGACATTCGAGACCTCCAATCACAGCCTGGAAAGAAAAACCATGAAGCAACAACTTCTTACAGGATTTAATATTTTTTTTGCTTATATAGTGCAGCATAGGCTATTATTAGAGTATAATGTAGAGGTTCTTGTGTATGCCTTGTGCTTTCCTGTTTTAGCAGATATGGCAGGCATTGGTTTACAGCCATACTGATTCCAATTCCATCACTGAAATTATTTCCTACTGCTGCCTACATTTCCCATGAATCCCCTGGCTTTGCAGAGTGAGGGGATTGAATTGTACCACGGTGTGTTTGGTTATCTAGCGCTAGAAGCTGGACCTACACTAGTCATGAAGTCATGGAATATTCTAGTTTTATGCCACAACTTTATCACAGTGTTTCCCAACCAGGGTGCCTCCAGCTGTTGTAAAACTACAACTCCCAGCATGCCCGGACAGCCTTCGGCTGTCCGGGCATGCTGGGAGTTGTAGTTTTCCAAAAGCTGGTGACACCCTGGTTGGGAAACACTGCTTTATCAGATGGGGATTCAAGCAAATTTCCATGGGGGGAAAAAAAAAAAAAACTATGCTCATATGGAGGTAAATATACAGTCATGGCCATAAATGTTGGCACCCCTGAAATTTCTCACAGAAAAGGATTTCAGTAACACAGGTTTTGCTATACACATGTTTATTCTCTTTGTGTGTATTGGAACTAAACCAAAAAGCAAAGGGCGTTAAAAAAGCAAATTGGACATAATGTCACCAAACTCCAAAAATGGACTGGACAAAATTATTGGCACCCTTTACTTAATATTTGGGTGCACACCCTTTGGAAAAAATAACTGAAATCAGTGGCTTCCTATAACCATCAATAAGCTTCTTACACCTCTCAGACGGAATGTTGGACTCTTCCTTTACAAACTGCTCCAGGTCTCTTATTGGAAGGCGCCTTTTCCCAACAGCTATTTTAAGATCTCTCCACAGTTGATCAATGGGATTTAGATCTGGACTCATTGCTGACACTTCAGGACTCTCCAGCGCTTTGTTGCCATCCATTTCTGGGGGCTTTTTGACGGATGTTTGGGGTCATTGTCCTGCTGGAAGACCCAAGATCTCAGACACAAACCCAGCTTTCTGACACTGGGCTGTACAGTGCGACCCACAATCCATTGGTAATCCTCAGATTTCATGATGTCTTGTACACATTCAAGGCCCCCAGTGCCAGAGGCAGCAAAACAACCCAAAACATCACTGACCTCCCCCATATATCACTGTAGGTACTGTGTTCTTTTCTTTGTAGGCCTCATTCTGTTCGGTAAACAGTAGAATGATGGGCTTTACCAAAAAGCTCTATCTTGGTCTCATCTGTCCACAAGATGTTTCCCCAGAAGGATTTTGGTTACTCAAGTTCATTTTGGCAAAATGTAGTCTTGCTTTTTTATGTCTGTGTCAGCAGTGGGGTCCTCCTGGGTCTCCTCCATAGTGGGGTCCTCCTGGGTCTCCTCCATAGTGGGGTCCTCCTGGGTCTCCTCCATAGTGGGGTCCTCCTGGGTCTCCTCCATAGTGGGGTCCTCCTGGGTCTCCTCCATAGTGGGGTCCTCCTGGGTCTCCTCCATAGTGGCTTCCTCCTGGGTCTCCTCCATAGTGGCTTCCTCCTGGGTCTCCTCCATAGTGGCTTCCTCCTGGGTCTCCTCCATAGTGGCTTCCTCCTGGGTCTCCTCCATAGTGGGGTCCTCCTGGGTCTCCTCCATAGTGGGGTCCTCCTGGGTCTCCTCCATAGTGGGGTCCTCCTGGGTCTCCTCCATAGTGGGGTCCTCCTGGGTCTCCTCCATAGTGGGGTCCTCCTGGGTCTCCTCCATAGTGGGGTCCTCCTGGGTCTCCTCCATAGTGGCTTCCTCCTGGGTCTCCTCCATAGTGGGGTCCTCCCGGGTCTCCTCCATAGTGGGGTCCTCCCGGGTCTCCTCCATAGTGGGGTCCTCCTGGGTCTCCTCCATAGTGGGGTCCTCCTGGGTCTCCTCCATAGTGGGGTCCTCCTCTGTCTCCTCCATAGTGGGGTCCTCCTGGGTCTCCTCCATAGTGGGGTCCTCCTGGATCTCCTCCATAGCGTTTCATTTTATTTAAATGTCGATGGATAGTCCGTGCTGACACTGATGCTCCCTGAGCCTGCAGGACAGCTTGAATATCTTTGGAACTTGTTTGGGGCTGCTTATCCACCATCCGGACTATCCTGCGTTGACACATTTCATCAATTTTCCTCTTCAGTCCACACCCAGGGAGATTATCTACAGCGCCATGGGTTGCAAACTTCTTGATAATGTTGCGCACTGTGGACAAAGACAAATTTAGATCTCTGGAGATGGACTTGTAACCTTGAGATTGTTGATATTTTCCCACAATTTTGGTTCTCAAGTCCTCAGACAGTTCTCTTCTTCTCTTTCTGTTGTCCATGCTTAGTGTGACACACAGACACACAATGCAAAGACTAAGTGAACTTCTCTCCTTTTTATCTGCTTTCAGGTGTGATTTTTATATTGCCCACCCCTGTTACTTGCCCCAGGTGAGTTTAAAGGAGCATCACATGCTTGGAACAATCTTATTTATCCACAATTTTGAAACGGTGCCAATAACGGTGCCAAACTGTGTTTTTTCCAGCCTATTTTTGGAGTTTGGTGACATTATGTCCAATTTGCTTTTTTTTCTCCCTATTTTTGTTTAGTTCCAATACACACAAAGGGAATAAACATGTGTATAGAAAAATATGTGTTACTGCAATCCTTTTCTGTGAGAAATATTTCATTTTCTTGAAAAATTTCAGGGGTGCCAACATTTACGGCCATGACTGTACTGTATCGTGCTTTTTCCAATGAGCAGTTAGATAGGAACCCAATATCAGCCCAGCCAGGTTATGTAGGTCATGTGAGGTCACATACCTGATTGATAGTGTCTACGAGATAGATGCTGTACTCGTCCCAGCTCAGAACCCATCCTTCATGTAGGAAACAGGTCACCAGGCCCAGGTGCCTCTCAGACATCGTATAGGTCGCTTGGTTCGTCGTTTCCAATCGAGGATACAGCTCGAAAGATTCCAGCCCACAAGCCAAGACGTCCTTGAGAATGAAAGTCGACTGGACGGATCCGTGGGCATCTGCCTTCCAGAGGCGCAGTCCGGGCCGGGCCGCGAACAACGTAAGGTCACTTTGCTTGCAGAGGCTAGGGATAAAGCAGGCTCCGTATTTGCCATTGCTGAAAGACCAAGAGGACATTACAGGTGAACTGTAGTTTTAAACTTCAATTCGCAATAAAGAATGTAATGGTAAAACTTCTAAAATCAGTGTTTCCCAACCAGGGTGCCTCCAGCTGTTGCAAAACTACAATTCCCAGCATACCCTTGGACAGCACTCAGTTCATATCATGTGCGTTTTTTTATTCAAAGTGCATATTTTAGAGAAATATTACAACGAGGAGAAAGTGATTTGACCTATAATGACAATTGAGGTATTTTAAAGGGGTATTCCGGTGCTTAGACATCTTATCCCCTATCCAAAGAATAGGGGATAAGATGCCTGATCGCGGGAGTCCCGCCGCTGGGGACCCCCGTGATCTTGCACGCGGCACCCCGTTTATAATCAGTCCCCAGAGCGTGTTCGCTCTGGGTCTGATTACCGGCGACCACAGGGCCGGCGGCGTGTGACGTCACACCTCCGCCCCCGTGTGACATCACGCTCCGCCCCTCAATGCAAGCCTATGGGAGGGGGCGTGAAAGCAATCACATCCCCTCCCATAGGCTTGCATTGAGGGGCGGAGCGTGACATCACATGGGGCGGAGGAGTGACGTCACACGCCATCGGCCCTGTGGTCGCCGGTAATAGGGGATAAGATGTCTAAGCACTGGAGTACCCCTTTAAGATCTGAAGTCTTCAGTTCTTATTGCATTTTGGCTGCTTCTACTGTGATTTAACAAAACCGTGGTAAAAATTACAAATTTTTACTGTGATTTTCACAATTGCTGAAAAGTAGTATTTTTGTTGTTGCTCCGTTTTAGAGAAAACCATGGCATACACAGAAAAAACACAGCATGAAACGCAATGTGTGTTTGTATATGGGGAGGTATATAACTAATATATATCATGATCCCATAGAGACAGCAGCAATATATGGATAGAGCTGGAGGGGAGGTGTATAACAACTATATAACTCATACATATAGCAGCAGCATACACAGTTATAAGCTCTATCTGTATACTGCTGTTATCTCTATGGGATCAGGATATCTAGTAGTTATACACCTCCCCTCCAGACCTATCTGTATACTGCTGCTGCTATCTCTATAGGATAATGATATATAATAGTTATACTCCTTCCCTTCCCAGCTCTATCTCTATGGGATCAGGATATATAAAAGTTATACACCTGCCTCCAGCTCTATCTGTATACTGCTGCTGCTATATCTATGGGATCTGGTTATATAGTAGTTATACACCTCCTAACCAACTCTGTTATATATCCTGATCCAATAGAGAATAGCAGCAGTATACAGATAGAGCTGGGAAGGGAGGGATCTGAGAGCTAGCAGCAGGGATCTGGTATGTAGTGATGTCATCCTATAGTTCACAGAAAGTCAGAACCTAAAATTGACATCCTGTTATGACACATTAAAGGGGTACTCCGGTGGAATTTTTTTATTTTTTTTTTATCAAATGGTGCCAGAAAGTGAAGCAGATTTGTAAATTACTTCTATTTAAAAATCTTAATCCTCGCAGTACTTATCAGCTGCTATATGCTCCATAGGAAGTTCTTTTCTTTTTGAATTTCCTTTCAATCTGAGCACTGTGGTCAGACAGAAAGGAAATTCAAAAAGATAAGAACTTCCTGTGGAACATACATCAGTTGATAAGTACTGAAAGGATTAAGATTTTTAAATAGAAGTAATTTAGAATTCCGTTTAACTTTCAGGCACCAGTTGATTTGAAAAAAAATAAAAATAAAGTACCCCTTTAATGTGTATGGGGCCTGGGTTCAGGCAGACGGATTTACACATGCTCAATACTTTTATATTTGGAGAGATATGCTGTAGCCAGTTGTACCCCGGCCATTTAGACATTACTAATACGCCCTAGTAATACATCATCAATATATGGTAAATGCAAACTTACGATTTTCTAGGCTGATTTCCAACTTGCTTGACCGACTTCTCTTCGGTGTAGAAGAGCAGACACCTCTGAGTGGTCGATACCAGCAGAATCTTGTGGCTGTAATCCAGCTGGACGATAGAGGACAATTCCTCCAGAATAAGGCAGGGGTTACATGTACCCTAAATGAAGACGCAGGAGGAGTCAGTGCTGTGAACAACACGCACAGAATATGGAGGGGGATGATCAATATGAAGAGCGGTATTCACCTTATCAAAATCCAAATCGGACTGGATAATTTTTCCTCTTTCGTCGCCAGAAAATAATTTCATTCCATTGGGGCTCCAGGCCAGGGACGTAATACTGCTCTTGTGATTGCCCACCACGTCGAACCTCCGTAACTGCAACAAGAAGGAAAATAAAAGGCGTACTCCGGTGGCAAACTATTTTTTTTTTTTTAATCAACTGGTGGCAAAAAGTTAAACAGATTCGTAAATTACTTCTATTAAAAAATCTTAATCCTTTCAGTACTTATTAGCTGCTGAATACACTAGAGGAAATTGTTTTCTTTTTGGAACACAGAGCTCTCTGCTGACATCATGAGCACAGTGCTCTCTGCTGACACCTCTGTCCATTTTAGGAACTGTCCAGAGCAGCATATGTTTTCTATGGGGATTTTCTCCTACTAAGTTTCCCCCCAGAGTACCCCTTTAATGTTGATAGGAGAAAAGCCTTCAGTCCAAGCCAGTGTTTCCCAACAGCCTCTCTAGACTCTCGACTCTCTAGACCAGTGTTTTCATACCAGGTTGCCTCCAGCTGTTGCAAAATTACAACTCCCAGCATCCGCAGACAGCTGTCGGCTGTCCGGGGATACTGGGAGTTGTAGTTTTGCAACAGCTGGACACACCCTGGTATGGAAACACTGGTCTAGACCTTCCAGTGCTTAATGTGTCAGAACAGGATGTCAGTTTTGGGTTCTGACTTTCTGTGATCTACAAGATGACATCACTACATACCAGATCCCTGCTGCTAGCTCTCAGATCCCTCCCTTCCCAGCTCTATCTGTATACTGCTGCTATTCTCTATGGGATCAGGATATATAACAGAGTTGGAAAGGTGGTGTATAACTACTATATAACCTGATCCCATAAATATAGCTGCAGCAGTATACAGACAGAGCTGGAGTCAGGTGTATAACTTTTATATATCCTGATCCCATAGAGATAGCAGCAGTATACAGATCGACCTAGGAAGGGAAGGAGTATAACTATTATATATCATTATCCTATAGAGATAGCAGAAGCCATATACAGATAGAGCTGGAGGAGAGGTGCATAACTACTATATATCCTGATCCCATAGAGATAGCAGCAGTATACAGATAGAGCTGGAGGGGAGGTGTATACCTACAGTATATCCTGATCCCATAGAGATAACAGCAGTATACAGATAGAGCTGGAGGGGAGGTGTAACAGCCAGTGTTTCCCAACAGCCAAAGGCTGTGCGGCATGCTGGGAGTTGTAGTTTTGCCACACCTGGAGGCACCCTGGTTGGGAAGCACTGATCCAAGCAGGTGCGGGCAGGTATGGCCTTGCCGGGAGGGAAGACACTTTTTTTTTTTTTTTTATTATTTAGCAGCCTATGTCCCATTGTGCCAATGTATGTTTGTATGCACCATTGTTTCCCCCAATATAATGCCTGAGAAAGACATATAAAGCTACGCGATTGTTATGCACAATTACCCCCGACAAATACATTTAGTTCTTTCACTGTTCTTGGGTGTGAATGAGAATAAAGAGGTGGTCCAGTGAAAAACAACTTATCCCCTACCCATAGGATAGGGCAGGCATAGGCAACCTTTGGCACTGTATATGTTTTGGACTACATCTCCCATGATACTTTGTCAGCAGTTTGGCTGTAAGAGCATCATGGGAGAAGTAGTTCAAAACATCTGTAGTGCCAAAAGGTTGCCTATGCCTGGGATAGGGGGTAAGTATTTGATCTCCGGGACCCCCGAAGTCTCCCGAACGGGACCCCAGGTCCTATACAGGAGAGAGATTTATGGCTGGGGGGGGGGGGGTCCCCACCGATCAGACACTTATCCCCTATACCAGTGTTATTCAACCTGCAGACCTCCAGATGTTTCAAAACTACAACCCCCAGCATGCCCGGACAGCCGTTGGCTGTCCGAGCATGCTGGGAGTTGTAGTTTTGCAACATCTGGAGGTCCGCAGGTTGGAGACCACTGCCCTATACGGTTTTTCTCCAAAACCCCCCTTTTAAATCTGCAGCCCCATGTGAAGGTGTCCTAAAAGGCCATGCGTTCTTTTTTTTTTTTGTCACAATTTACTGTTCTAATCATCATGGCGATCTGATGCGTGAGACTTCTATGTACACTACCCAATAAACTGACCGGATGCATCACTGTTACTTTTAGATTAGAATATAAGATTGCGCTGGGAATCCCGGTCATGGTTGTACAGACCTGTTTGTTTCTTCCAGGAAGAGGAGAAACCAGCTGGAAAATGGCCACCCTCCCGGAAACGGTGCCCACTGCTACCAGGTCATCAAAGCAGCTCAGAAGCTTAGTGACAGATATAGACTCAGTCTTCCCCTGGAAATGATAGAAAAGAAAGAGCATGAACCATATGTCACATAACCTGGATAAAAGATGAAAATCTATCCCACATTTAGAATAGGTAATACAAAAATGATCAGTGGGGGTCCGACTACTCACAAGAACGGAGGTCCCTTATCTGCAGAGTGATCACCACTCCATTCACATACTATAGGACTAAGAGATTACAGCACTGTACTTACCTTGCACTTTATTCACTCAGAGGACAAGGGACCTCTTTCTGACCCATTTTGGGATCCATATTCTGCACCAAATTTTTCTGAAGTAGAGCTCCCTGCATAAGAACAGAGTTAAAGGGGTACTCCGGTGGAAAACATTATTATTATTTTATTTTTTAATCAACTGATGCCAGAAAGTTAAACAGATTTGTAAATGACTTCTATTAAAAAATATTTACCCTTCCAGTACTTTTTAGCAGCTGTATGCTACAGAGGAAATTCTTTTTTCTTTTTGAATTTCTTTTTTGTCTTGTCCACAGTGCTCTCTGCTGACACCTGATGCCCATATCAGTAACAGTCCAGAGCAGGAGAAAATCCCCATAGAAAACCTATGCTGCTCTGGACAGTTCCTGACACGGACAGAGGTGTCAACAGAGAGCACTGTGGACAAGACAAAAAATAAATTCAAAAAGTAAAGAATTTCCTCGGTAGCATACAGCTGCTAAAGAGTACTGGAAGGGTAAATATTTTTTAATAGAAGTCATTTACAAATTTGCTTAACTTTCTGGCACCAGTTGATTTAAAAAAATAAAATAATAATAATAATAATAATAATAATAATAATAATAATAATAATAGTTTTCCACCGGAGTACCCCTTTAAGATATACAAAGTTGCCTGCCTGCCGCCACCACTAGGTGGAGCTAACTGCATCATACTGAATCTAACGCAATGTTTCCCACCAAGTGTGTCTCCAGCTGTTTCAAAACTACAACTCCCAGCCTTTGGCTTTCTGGGCATGCTGAGATTTGTATTTTGGCAACAGATGGATACACACTGGTTAGGAAACATTGCATTAGAATCAGTAGGATGCAGTTAGCTCCACCTAGTGGTGGCAGCAGGCAGGTGACTTTGTATCTCTTCACTCTGTTCATACACAGGGGATTTGGAGCACGGTTTCAGAAAAATTTGGCGCAGAATTTGGATCCGAAAATGGACACTGTTCCGGAAAAGTAAAAAGGTTTATTTTGCAGGTGTTGCAAATTATATGATTTGTGGAACCCCCCACTGATCCTGAGAATAAAGGGGATGCAGTACTACACCAATGTTCATTTGATTGTACATACACAGCATCTTAGCAAGGGTGCCTCCAGCTGTTGCAAAACTACAACTCCCAGCATGCCCGGACAGCCTTTAGTTGTCCGGGCATGCTAGGAGTTGTAGTTTTGCAACAGCTGGATGCCCCCTGGTTAAGGATATACTGATCTATGCAGATGAGTTGGACTGAGCAGCCGGCCTGGAAGTGAAGAGCTTGCCGCACATTTCAAAGACCTTTAAAAAGGGGTACACCGGTGGAATTTTTATTTATTTATTTATTTATTTTTATTAATTAACTGGTGGCAGAAAGTTAAACAGATTTGTAAATTACTTATATTAAAAAATCTTAATCCTTCCAGTACTTTTTAGCAGCTGTTTGATACAGAGGAAAATCTTTATTTTTTGAATTTTTTTTTTGTGTTGTCCACAGTGCTCTCTGCTGACACCTGATGGCCGTATCAGGAACTGTCCAGAGCAGGAGAAATCCCCATTGAATACCAATACTGCTCTGGACAGTTCCTGACACAGACAGAGGTGTCAGCAGAGAGCACTGTGGACAACACAAAAAAAGAAATTCAAAAAGTAAAGAATTTCCTCTGTAGCATACAGCTGCTAAAAAGTACTAAAAGGATTAAGATTTTTTAATAGAAGTCATTTACAAATCTGTTTAACTTTCTGGCACCAGTTGATAAAAATACATAAATAAAAAAATAAAAGTTTTCCACCGGAGTACCCCTTTAACTCTCGATTGCAGTGGATCTCAGAACAGAGACTCAATGCAATCTAAACGTTTGACAAGTCTGGATGCTGCGAGGACAGAGTTTTATTTTCTGGCTTCATTTGATCATGCGCCAATCTGTAAGTGGAGGGAGACGTTTCACTTCCTTCTAATCCTCTATAGACGAAAGCTGTAACGTACGCGGCTAATGGTAAGATCTAAGTGCTTTCTTTTAATAACGCAGCGAGTCAACCAGGTCTGCAAGAGCCGAGATATCACAGAAGTGTTGGACGGGACTGGGAGTGTAAAATAAAATGTAAAAACAAACAAGACTAATATTTTCCGAGCGATTCCCTTGTGTTACTTCTCCATCGGACGCTCCCTTGAGATTACAAAGCAAATACTATTAGACTACAGCATTAGATTGTGTGTGTGTGTGTGTGTGATGAAAGGGGTACTCCGGTGGAAAACTTTATTTATTTATTTATTTATTATCAACTGGTGCCAGAAAGTTAAACAGATTTGTAAATTACTTCTATTAAAAAAATCTTAATCCTTTCAGTACTTATTAGCTGCTGAATACTACAGGGGAAATTCTTTTCTTTTTGGAACACAGAGCTCTCTGCTGACATCATGACTAGAGATGAGCGAACTTACAGTAAATTCGATTCGTCACGAACTTCTCGGCTCGGCAGTTGATGACTTATCCTGCATAAATGAGTTCAGCTTTCAGGTGCTCCCGTGGGCTGGAAAAGGTGGACACAGTCCTAGGAGACTCTTTCCTAGGACTGTATCCATCTTTTCCAGCTCACCGGAGCACCTGAAAGCTGAACTAATTTATGCAGGATAAGTCATCAACTGCCGAGCCGAGATGTTTGTGACGAATCAAATTTACTGTAAGTTCGCTCATCTATAATCATGACCACAGTGCTCTCTGCTGACATCTCTGTCCATTTTAAGAACTGTCCAGAGTAGGAGAAAATCCCCATAGCAAACATATGCTGCTCTGGACAGTTCCTAAAATGGACAGAGATGTCAGCAGAGAGCACTGTGGTCATGATATCAGCAGAGAGCTCTGCGTTCCAATAAGAATATCATTTCCTCTGTAGCATTCAGCAGCTAATAAGTACTGGAAGGATACAATACAGAAATGTAGGTGCACTACTGTGGTAGATGTATACAATGACATTGGCTAATCCCTCAACACTGATGTTAAAATTGAGACATTCGCCAGTGTATCCTTATATGAAGGACATACCAGAGCCCGCACACCAACGCCAAGGTTTCTCAAAATGGCGCGGGACCTAACGCTAATCCTACCTGTGCGTGATAAGCAAAACAGGGGCCAGTGGGCAATTACGGCAGCATTCGGTCGACTCACCGAATTAATACTGGAATGATTAAGATTTTTTAATAGAAGTAATTTACAAATCTGTTTAACTTTCTGGCACCAGTTGATTTAAAAAAAAAAAAAAAAAAAAAAAAAAAAAAAAAAAAAAGGGGGTTCCACCGGAGTACCCCTTTAATTATGTAAACCCCAGCATGAGGCTCCCCAGGACTGTCAGGGCATGCTGAGAGTTGTAGTCTGGCAAGAAAACCACAGGATGGGGAAACACAGCTTTATAGACGCATACTACTTACCTCTAAGTTATACTTCTTCATCTGGTTGGTGTGTCGGCAGTACAGATATAACATCCCGATGCTGCTGCCGATAGCAATGTAGTCGCCATTGACATCGATAGCTGTAAGATAGACGATGAGAGATCGGAAACCCTTCTGTATTTTCGCCGGGATGGCATTGAGGATGGAGTACAGGGGGCAGAACTCCTTAAACGTTACACTTCCCGGAAGAGCGGCCATGGCTTTCGGTCTCATGGGTGGAAGGGTGGAGGTGAATCAATCCATTGTCACTGTAGGGAGGGACCTGAAAACCAAAGGAAAAGTGAAATTAATAAATTGTTTAATAAGACGACAAATCTTAAAAACAGTTTTCATGCTCATAGTCACCCCCTTTATCAGCGTTTCCCATCCAGGGTGCCTCCAGCTGTTGCAAAACTTCAACTCACAGCATGCCCGGACAGCCGAAGGCTGTCCGGGCATGCTGGGAGTTGTAGTTTTGCAACAGCTGGAAGCACACTGCTTGTGTATATACAAATGAGTTAAGGGGGGGACAGCATTGGTGTAGCACCGCATCCCCTATATTCTTAGGATCAATGGGGGCTCCATAGATCATATCATATGAAACCCCTTTAAAATAAATCTTTTCCACCTTTTTTTCAACAAACATGTCCATTTTTTTAATCTAAATTCTGTGCCAAATTCTTCTTCTTCAACAGAGCTCCAAATCCCCTGCATATGAATCCGGAACCGTGTCCATTTTCGGATCCAAATTCTGCGCCAATTTTTTCTGAAACCGTGCTCCAAATCCCCTGCATATGAATAAAGTGAACAGATGCAAAGTCGCCTGCCAGCTGCCACCACTAGGTGGAGCTAACTGCATCCTACTGATTCTAATGCAAAGTTTCTCAACCAGGGTGCCTTCAGCTGTTGCAAAACTACAAATCTAAGTATCCCCAGACAGCCGAAGTCTGGGAGTTGTAGTTTTGCAACAGCTGGAGGCACCCTGGTTGGGAAACACTGAGAAGGAGTCTGGTTTGATGGTAAGTAATATATAATATCGCATTTCAACTGTAGTGGCTGTAGCAGAGTATACGAGCTGCCAATGGCGACTTCTACCGGCAAAACCAGTAAGTGTCAACTGGGTCAGGACCTGCAGCGCTTCTTAGGTCTCTTCTATGACATCCTCTGTAACACTCCTTTACTGCAGTTGTTGAACCCGACTTGAATGCAAGGTTTTAATGTTGCACTTTCATATCCTATTTTTCACATTTTCGCCCTCGCACCTCTCTATTTGAGAAATCCCCAGAGTATTTTTTTTTTTTTTTTCTTACTGGGGATTTTTTATTCATTTTTAAGTCAGAAAGAAAAATTCCACTGACCAGATAGATTGTTTCCAGTTCCTTATTTATTTATTTATTTTTTTTAATATATATTTTTTATTAGTTTTCAATGAAAAAGTAACAACAAACACTTCAAACCAAACAACCCCAAGAGGAGCACCCACTTCCCCACCCGTACCAAATTACATAATGGTCAATGAAACAGGATTGCAAGAATAAGCATTAGGAATAATTTGTCTTCCAAAGATCAAAAGACATTATAATAAGGCGGGTAAGTGGTATCCCCTCTGAGAACAACCAACACCATTAACACCACAACTAGAGATGAGCGAACCTACAGTAAATTCGATTCGTCACAAACTTCTCGGCTCGGCAGTTGATGACTTTTCCTGCATAAATTAGTTCAGCTTTCCGGTGCTCCGGTGGGCTGGAAAAGGTGGATACAGTCCTAGAAGACTCTTTCCTAGGAATGTATCCACCTTTTCCAGCCCACCGGAGCACCGGAAAGCTGAACTAATTTATGCAGGATAAGTCATCAACTGCCGAGCCGAGAAGTTTGTGACGAATCGAATTTACTGTAAGTTCGCTCATCTCTAACCACAACCATAGACACAACCGATCACACACACCAGAACACATCCTAGGAGCTCACCATCCATCCCATTAATTACACCGGGAGGCCTCACGAATCGGAGGATCTGTAGAGACATCGATCATCATCCACGGCACCCACAGCTTATCGAATTTCTTGGGACATCTACGTCTCACGTACAGGGCATGATAGAGGGGAACATATTTACCAGGGCAATCCATCTGGATATAGGAGGGGTAGACCCGGCCTCCCAGGACATCACTATAACTTTACGTGCACATAAAAGGAGAAAACTAATCAATATTCGCCTATAAGAGGTCGGCACTAAACCATTAAAGGAGTAGTCCAGTGGTGACTCAGTGGTTTACAACTTATCCCCTATCTTAAGGATAGGGGATAAGTTGCAGATCGCGGGGGTCCGACCCCTGGGGCCCCCCGCGATCTCCTGTACGGAGCCCAGACAGCCCGCGGGAAGGGGGCGTGTCGACCTCCGCACGAAGCGGCGGCCGACACGCCCCCTCAATACAACTCAATGGCAGAACCGAAGCGCTGCCTTCGGCAATCTCCGGCTCTGCCATTGAGATGTATTGAGGGGGCGTGTCGGCCGCCGCCTCGTGCGGGGGTCGACACCCGCTATCTCGGCGGAGAGCCGGGGCCCCGTACAGAGAGATCGCGGGGGGCCCCAGCGGTCGGACCCCCCGCGATCTCAAACTTATCCCCTATCCTTAGGATAGGGGATAAGTTTTTCACCACTGGACTACCCCTTTAATAACTCCCAGCAAGCAAACGTCCAGTGTTAAAACAAATGGAAACTCCAGATGATCAGACAGGAATTGTGACACCTCTCTCCAAAAAGGGTATAACACAAGAACAATACCACACCGCATGCAAAAAAGTGCCTCTCTCTCTCTCTCTCCCACACCTGAAACCAACACCCGACCCCGAGACCCCCATACGTTGTAGTCTAATGGGGGTATAATATAAGGGGAGAACAAACCTAGACTGAATGAACATGTCTCAGGCACTAACCACCATAGAATATGTCTTAGGGTGCGTTCCCACAGGGCGTATACGCAGCGTATTTCACGCTGCGCAAAATTTAGGGCAGCGGGAAATATGCTGCGTATTCCTTGCTCACTATACACACAGGGCTTTCCGGCAGCAGCCTTATGCGTGTAGTGAGTTTTGGAGGCGGAGCCGCGCGTCACAGTCACGCCGGTACACGGCCCCGCCCCCAAAACTCACTGCACACACAGGCCTGCTGCCGGAAAGCCTTGTGTGTATAGTGAGCGAGGAATATTCCCCGCTGCTGCCGTACATTTTGCGCAGCGTGAAATACGCTGCGTATATGCCCTGTGGGAACTCACCATTAAAGGGGTATTCCAGGATTTTTTTTTTATTTGACTATGCTGCAGGGGCTGTAAAGTTAGTGTAGTTCATAATATAGTGTCTGTACCTGTGTGTGATGGTTTTCTCACAATTCTTCTGTGATTTTCACTCCAATTTTTATTTTTAACAGCATACAAAATGACTGTTGTCTCGGATTTTTCCCATGTTGCAATGCGGCCGAGACCTGACATCACTAGTCAGCTGATGACAGGGAGCCTGTCTGCTTCAATGGGTGGAGCGATCGCTTGGTGGGAGAGAGATCAATCTGCAACTAATGCAACAGCTGTAGGCACCCTGATTGAAAACCACAGGTCTTTTGATGGATGCAGCAAATTTATGTTTCAATGGGTGCGAGGGAGGAAAATGGAATTGTGGGATTTGTAGTCAAAAAAAAGAAAAGTCAAACAGGAAATACTAGTTCACAAAAAGCTAGGCGCAGTGTTATGGTAATCTCACAGCATAGCCATTTATCCCCAAGACAAGCGCAGATCCTTCCTTAGCATGTCCATTACTGTCTGACAGGTACGTACTAAAATCACCTTGTGGTGGAGAACCCCTTTAAGTCATTTAGTTTACATTAAAATCTGCAGCTTCAAATACTGTACGTGTGAATGCACACATAATATTGCGATTTTGAACCGGGTCACTTAAGCAAAACCATCGATCTTTCCTTCCTCAGGGAAATCCGCAAAGTAGATGGTCATCTGCAGCAAACCTGACCCATGTGCACTTACCCAAATATATGACACAGCTGTAGAAGTCGAAAAAAAATATTCAATGCTGCACAATTGGTTTTCCGTTGACATCAAAAACGGAGAAGAATATACATGAAGGCCGTGCGCCAAATTTCATCCGGGTAAAGCGGTGCAGCCCTGTGCCCCTTGGTTTCTGTTTGTCGCTCTTCTGTATAGACTTACTAAAAAAAAAAACTTTCTTTCAAATTCGTATTCCGGACACCCCAATGACAGAAGTTTGTCAAAACTATAGATATCCTTTAGAGTAGCGACTAAATCCTGAGCCCAACACAATGAAGGACTGTACTAAAAACTAATCATGGGGGGGGAGAGGGAGAGCCCAGTCATGGATTGTATAGGAAACCATTCATTACACCACAAAATTGCATGGCCCCGTGAGACAATGGACAGAACCCACGAAGCGTCGCACAGCTGCCGGCAACAAAGCGCTTATTCTCCTGTAGATTACAGAGCCGAGGCCATGACATGGAAACAAAATATATACAATGAATGGACATTCAACAATGCAGCAGCTTTTTTTTTTTCTCTTTTCTACATTTTTGTAACTGGTACACATGACTGACCAATCCGAGAAAGGAATGAGCAGAGCTGCAGTATAAAGGATGAGGGGGAAACAACAATATCATAAATAATAATAAAATTTGGCCTCTATATATATGTTTGTATGAGAAAAAAAAAAAAAATATATATATATATTTATATTATTATTATTATAATTTTTTTTTATTTTTTATAAACCTTGAAAAAATTTATACAGAATTTTAAAACTGCAACCAGCCACCATTTTTCATAGTGTTTTTAGGTCTCGGAGTAGCCCCATAATTATCTGTTATATAACTATAGTCATACCACCCTGACCTCACATATACTCTTAAATTACATCTGTATCTTTGCAGGCAACGGCAGGCGCTACATAGACAATAACAATATACAAATATATTAATTCCCCCAGTCACTAAACCAGTGTTTCCCAACAGTGTGCCACCCGCTGTTGCAAAACTACAACTCCCAGCATGCCCGGACAGCCGAAGGCTGTCCGAGCATGCTGGGAGTTGTAGTTTTTGCAACAGCGGGAGGCACACTGTTGGGAAACACTGCACTATGTAGTCAATAAATAGCAAGTAGAGGTTCTGCACAGTAAATGGTTCCTAATATCCAGATGTGCGAGACCCACCAGACGACTTCTATTACCCACCAGACGACTTCTATTACTCAGGGCGCCGAGTCCTGCGGCATCTCCAGTATAATACGGATTACCCACTGCGCCATCTATAAATCTATCACTTACTGAGAGTCCATTATACTAATGAAAACCTCCTAGCCTTGATATAGAAGGCCAGAGAGGAGAAAACTGGATAGTACACTGTACAGTGACTATATATATATATATATATATATATATATATATATATATATATATATATATATAATTACACTGTATTACCATGGATACCCTTGCACATAGCATGTTAGTCTTTACAATACAAATCCTAGCATGCTTCAACAGCTCTAATTCTGTGATCTCCAGTCTATGGTTCTCCAGCTGTTGCAAAACTACAACTCCCAGAATGGCTCAAGGGCCCTAACCATGTGATCTCCAACCTGTTGCTTTCCATCTATTGCAAAACTACAACTCCAAGCTGGACTGAACAGCCGTAATCCTGCGGTCCCTGACTTGTGGCTCTCCATCTGTTGCAAGAGTGTAACTCCCATCATGCCCCAAATGCCAGAACGCTGTAATTCCCAAGATGTGGTTCTCCAGCTGTTGCCACACTATAACTCTGAGCATGCACGGACGGCCCACCCTGTGGACAATCGCTGCTGTACAGATGGATCTTCACCATGGTGGGCAACAAGAGGACGCCATAATCGCACCGGACATTACTTTGTCTCTATATGAATGGAAGCGAACACTGGTGGAGAAAAGACCACAAAACATGTGCAAAGTGTATATATATATATGTATATATCCACAGGAAGGGATGGCAGCACACAATACATTTCAAATCCACGTGAAGTTTATTTCATCCTCAGCACAATACAAAGGTGCGATGTTTCAACGATCTCAACGTCTTTCTCAAGCATCAATGTGAGATTGTTGAAACGTCGCACCTTTGTATTGTCCTGAGGATGAAAAACTTCACGTGGATTTGACATTTTTTGTGAGCTGCCATCCTTTCCTGGGGATGTTACGAACATTGGGATCTCTGACAAAGACCCAGAGGATGGCGTGCACCGATTAACCTTTTCTATGACTGTGGATGTGCTGTTCGTATCTATTGTCTATGTCTATAGAGATATATATATATATAAAAAAAAAAAAATATATATATATATATATATATATATATATATTCTCCTCATATTATCTATATACACATATAGTGCACCATATTTCCTTTATACCTATGCATACATATATAGTGCCCCATATTCTCCATATACCCATGTAAACATGTATACACTTTACGCTTCCGCTTCCGTGTATATACCTGTATACACAGCTGTCAGCCCCCTATCCCCTATATACCTGTATACACAGCTGTCAGCCCTATATACCTGTATACACAGCTGTCAGCCCCCTATCCTCTATATACCTGTATACACAGCTGTCAGCCCCCTATCCCCTGTATACACAGCTGTCAGACCCCTTACCCCTATATACCTGTAAACACAGCTGTCAGCCCCCTATCCTCTATATACCTGTATACACAGCTGTCAGCCCTATATACCTGTAAACACAGCTGTCAGCCCCCTATCCCCTATATACCTGTATACACAGCTGTCAGCCCTATATACCTGTATACACAGCTGTCAGCCCCCTATCCTCTATATACCTGTATACACAGCTGTCAGCCCCCTATCCCCTGTATACACAGCTGTCAGACCCCTTACCCCTATATACCTGTAAACACAGCTGTCAGCCCCCTATCCTCTATATACCTGTATACACAGCTGTCAGCCCTATATACCTGTAAACACAGCTGTCAGCCCCCTATCCCCTATATACCTGTATACACAGCTGTCAGCCCTATATACCTGTATACACAGCTGTCAGCCCTATATACCTGTATACACAGCTGTAAGCCCCCTATCCCCTATATACCGGTATACACAGCTGTCAGCCCCCTATCCTCTATATACCGGTATACACAGCTGTCAGCCCCCTATCCTCTATATACCTGTATACACAGCTGTCAGCCCCCTATCCCCTGTATACACAGCTGTCAGACCCCTTACCCCTATATACCTGTATACACAGCTGTCAGCCCCCTATCCCCTATATCCCTGTATACACAGCTGTCAGCCCCCTATATACACAGCCGTCAGCCCCCTATCCCCTATATACCTGTATACACAGCTGTCAGACCCCTATCCCCTATATACCTGTATACACAGCCGTCAGCCCCCTATCCCCTATATACCTGTATACACAGCTGTCAGACCCCTATATACCTGTATACACAGCTGTCAGCCCCCTATCCCCTATATACCTGTATACACAGCTGTCAGCCCCCTATCCTCTATATACCTGTATACACAGCTATCAGCCCCCTATATAGTTGTATACACAGCCGTCAGCCCCCTATCCTCCATATACAGACACTATATACCTGTATACACAGCTGTCAGCCCCCTATATACCTGTATACACAGCTGTCAGCCCCCTATATACCTGTATACACAGCTGTCAGCCCCCTATATACCTGTATACACAGCTGTCAGCCCCCTATATACCTGTATACACAGCTGTCAGCCCCCTATCTCTATATACAGACACTATATACCTGTATACACAGCTGTCAGCCTCCTATCTCTATATACAGACACTATATACCTGTATACACAGTTGTTAGCCCCGTATCCTCTATATACAGACACGATATACCTGTATACACAGTTGTCAGACCCCTATCTCTATATACAGACACTATATACCTGTATACACAGTTGTCAGCCCCGTATCCTCTATATAGACACTATATACCTGTATACACAGCTGTATCCTCCTATCTCTATATACAGACACTATATAGCTGTATACACAGCTGTCAGCCTCCTATCTCTATATACAGACACTATATACCTGTATACACAGCTGTCAGCCTCCTATCTCTATATACAGACACTATATACCTGTATACACAGTTGTCAGACCCCTATCTCTATATACCTGTATACACAGTTGTCAGCCTCCTATCTCTATATACAGACACTATATACCTGTATACACAGATGTCAGACCCCTATCTCTATATACAGACACTATATACCTGTATACACAGTTGTCAGCCGCATATCCTCTATATACAGACACTATATACCTGTATACACAGCTGTCAGCCTCCTATCTCTATATACAGACACTATATACCTGTATACACAGCTGTCAGCCTCCTATCTCTATATACAGACACTATATACCTGTATACACAGCTGTCAGCCTCCTATCTCTATATACAGACACTATATACCTGTATACACAGCTGTCAGCCTCCTATCTCTATATACAGACACTATATACCTGTATACACAGCTGTCAGCCTCCTATCTCTATATACAGACACTATATACCTGTATACACAGCTGTCAGCCTCCTATCTCTATATACAGACACTATATACCTGTATACACAGCTGTCAGCCTCCTATCTCTATATACAGACACTATATACCTGTATACACAGCTGTCAGCCTCCTATCTCTATATACAGACACTATATACCTGTATACACAGCTGTCAGCCTCCTATCTCTATATACAGACACTATATACCTGTATACACAGCTGTCAGCCTCCTATCTCTATATACAGACACTATATACCTGTATACACAGCTGTCAGCCTCCTATCTCTATATACAGACACTATATACCTGTATACACAGTTGTCAGCCGCATATCCTCTATATCCAGACACTATATACCTGTATACACAGTTGTCAGACCCCTATCTCTAAATACAGACACTATATACCTGTATACACAGCTGTCAGCCTCCTATCTCTATATACAGACACTATATACCTGTATACACAGCTTTCAGCCTCCTATCTCTATATACAGACACTATATACCTGTATACACAGCTTTCAGCCTCCTATCTCTATATACAGACACTATATACCTGTATACACAGTTGTTAGCCCCGTATCCTCTATATACAGACACTATATACCTGTATACACAGTTGTCAGCCCCGTATCCTCTATATACAGACACTATATACCTGTATACACAGTTGTCAGCCCCGTATCCTCTATATACAGACACTATATACCTGTATACACAGTTGTTAGCCCCTTACCCTCTATATACAGACACTATATACCTGTATACACAGTTGTCAGCCCCTTACCCTCTATATAGAGACACTATATACCTGTATACACAGCTGTCAGCCTCCTATCTCTATATACAGACACTATATACCTGTATACACAGTTGTCAGCCCCTATCTCTATATACAGACACTATATACCTGTATACACAGTTGTTAGCCCCGTATCCTCTATATACAGACACTATATACCTGTATACACAGTTGTTAGCCCCTTACCCTCTATATACAGACACTATATACCTGTATACACAGCTGTCAGCCCCTTACCCTCTATATAGAGACACTATATACCTGTATACACAGTTGTCAGCCCCTTACCCTCTATATACAGACACTATATATCTGTATACACAGTTGTTATCCCCTTACCCTCTATATACAGACACTATATACATGTATACACAGTTGTCAGCCCCTTACCCTCTATATAGAGACACTATATACCTGTATACACAGTTGTCAGCCCCTTACCCTCTATATAGAGACACTATATACCTGTATACACAGCTGTCAGCCTCCTATCTCTATATACAGACACTATATACCTGTATACACAGTTGTCAGCCTCCTATCTCTATATACAGACACTATATACCTGTATACACAGCTGTCAGCCTCCTATCTCTATATACAGACACTATATACCTGTATACACAGCTGTCAGGCTCCTATCTCTATATACAGACACTATATACCTGTATACACAGCTGTCAGCCTCCTATCTCTATATACAGACACTATATACCTGTATACACAGCTGTCAGCCTCCTATCTCTATATACAAACACTATATACCTGTATACACAGTTGTCAGCCTCCTATCTCTATATACAAACACTATATACACAGTTGTCAGCCCCTCTCACCTGCTCCCGGTGTCCCCTCCCCGGCTCCTCTGCCGCCCCTGACGCAGCTACAATACAGCCCACTGCCAGACAATCAAAACACCGAATCCGGCCGACCAATCAGAGAGTTCTCCTCCATGACGTCATGCCATTTCCGCTTCTAAACCGGAAGACGGAAGGGAATGAGTCTCCGGAGGATCACGTGGTGTCGCTGACTTCTGAAATGCTGGGGAGGGATGGAGAGTGAGTGATTTCAGGACTCGCTGGCGCTTGTAGTTGTTCTACCATTTAAAAGGCTCAATAGGAATCATTGGCAGTGCATGCTGGTTGTTGTAGTTCTCCTGACAGTCTAGCGGCAGCACAAGGGGATCTCTAGCTTTTTTTTTTCCCTGCTGTTCTACAACTTCAGCTCCAAGCACATCCCCATAGCCTAATCTGTGACAGCCCAACACGTGGGTCCTCAGCTGTTCCAGAACCACAGTTCTCATCATTTAACCTGTGGCTCTTCAGTTGTTGCAAAACTACAACTCCCAGCATGCCCTTCCCAACCTTCACGTCTCCAGCTTTGCTGCAACTACAACTCCCAGCATGCCCTTCCCGCCTCCAGCTTTCCACAACTACTACTCCTAGCCTTCCCTTCCCAACCTTCACATCTCCAGATTTTTCACAATTACAACTCCCAGCATGTCCTTCCCAACCTTCATGCCTCCAGCTTTTCCACAACTACAACTCCCAGCATGCCCTTCCCGCCTCCAGCTTTCCACAGCTACTACTCCTAGCCTTCACTTCCCAACCTTCACGTCTCCAGCTTTGCTGCAACTACAACTCCCAGCATGCCCTTCCCAACCTTCACGTCTCCAACTTTTCTGCAACTACAACTCCCAGCATGCCCTTCCCAACCTTCACGCCTCCAGATTTTCCACAACTACAACTCCCAGCATGCCCTTCCCAACCTTCACATCTCCAGATTTTCCACAACTACAACTCCCAGCATGCCCTTCCCAGCCTTCATGCCTACAGCTTTTCCACAACTCCCAGCATGCCCTTCCCAACCTTCATGCCTACAGCTTTTCCACAACTCCCAGCATGCCCTTCCCAACCTTCATGCCTACAGCTTTTCTACAACTCCCAGCATGCCCTTCACGCCTCCAGCTTTTCCACAACTACAACTCCCAGCATGCCCTTCCCAACCTTCATGCCTACAGCTTTTCCACAACTCCCAGCATGCCCTTCCCAACCTTCACGCCTCCAGCTTTTCTACAACTACAACTCCCAGCATGCCCTTCATTACAGCTGGAGAGCCACAAGTGGGAGATCACAGAAAAAGTGCTGTCGGGCATGCTGGGAATTGTAGTTTTGCAACAGCTGGAGATCCAGACTTGAAATTTAGCAATTTTCTGGTATATTTCTTAGAGGAAAGGCTTGCATGCAGTACACACCTCAGTAACACTGTGCAGGTAGGAGTCTTAGAAGTCCTGATATGGACACAAAAAATGCAGTCGTATTAAAAGGTTTGGACAGAATTAGCAAAATATGGCTTATTTTCTCCTGAAACAGCACTACACCTAGTCTGCAGGTTGTATGTGGTATTGCAGCTCAGACAATCACTACAATCCTTGTTGAACTGCAATACCGGACACCACCTGTGGACAGGGGTGGCGCTGTTTCTGGATTAATGCGGCATTGTTTTTTATTTTTTTAACCCTAGACAGTCTCTCTGAAGTAAAGTTGACTTGTGATGTGAAACAGAATTTCTGTATGGACAAGAAGTTGTCTGGACCCGATAATATTCAGAGATCATTACAATATGGATTTAGCTACAGATAGATAGCGCCCATGATTTTTTACAAGAATGTCACGCGCCACCAGATGGCGCTGTGCAGCAGAAGGATAGAATTTATTACAATTGTCTCCAAACTGCTGGCCTCCAGCTGTTGCAAAACTACAATTCGCAGCATGCCCGGACAGCCGTTGGCTGTCCGGGCATGCTGGGAGTTGTAGTTTTGCAACAGCTGGAGGTCCACAGTTTGGAGACCACTGGTATAATTATTAGGACAGATCTGATTGAGTTCTAATAGACATGAAAATAAACGTAAATCAGAGGGTTTTTACGTTTACTGTTTATTTTGCATTCAGATAAATCCGCTATAACCCCTAATAAGTCAGCGCTGACGGGCAGCGTGCGGAAGATCAAAGACAACGCTGCGGACTGGCACAACCTGACGCTGAGGTGGGAGAGCTGCAATGACACCGCGTTCAGCGCCGCCAGCAGGATCGTCAACCTTAAAATCAGCACCCTGTAAGTATTGTGTAAAGGGGTACTCCAGTGGAATTTTTTTTTTTTTTTTAAATCAACTGGTGCCAGAAAGTTAAACAGATTTCTCAATGACTTCTATTTAAAAATATTAATCCTTCCGGTACTTATCAGCTGCTGTATGCTACAGAGGAAGTTCTTTTCTTTTTTTAATTTCTTTCCAGTCTGACCACAGTGCTCACTGCTGACACCTCTGTCCGTGTCAAGAACTGTCCAGAGCAGGAGCAAATCCCCATAGCAATCTTCCTCTGTTCTGGACAGTTCCTGAAATGGGCAGAGGTGTCAGCAGAGAGCACACATCTTCCATTGTAGTATAAAGCAGCTAATAAGTACTGGAAAGATTAAGATTTTTAAATAGCAATTTACAAATCTGTTTAACTTTCTTGCACCAGTTGACTTGAAAAAAATTTTTTCCAACTGGAGTACCCCTTTAAGGATGAAAACAGACATAACATCGTTGAAATTTAAAAAAACACGTTATCCCAGGATGGTGTTTTTGTGGCCAAAACCACTGCGGCCAGATGAAAGGTCAGACTCGCATAGCAGTTTTTTTTTTTGTTTTTTTAAAAATATTATTTGCATTTTTTTCACCCTTAAATGATGATGATGTTAGTAGAGATGAGCGAATTTACAGTAAATTCGACTCGTCACGAACTTCTCTGCTCGGCAGTTGATGACTTTTCCTGCATAAATTAGTTCAGCTTTCAGGTGCTCCGGTGGGCTGGAAAAGGTGGATACAGTCCTTGGAGACTCTTTCCTAGGACTGTATCCATCTTTTCCAGCCCACCGGAGCACCTGAAAGCCGAACTAATTTATGCAGGATAAGTCATCAACTGCCGAGCCGAGAAGTTCGTGATGAATCGAATTTACTGTAAGTTCGCTCATCTCTAGTTGTTAGGCTCAGTGGCAGTCTTTCCAAATCGCAGCAAGCTCTTGATATTGCATTTTTTCTTCTTCTACTAAGGATTGGTTTACACTGAGGAATTTTCAGCCGGAAAAAGTCTTGCCGGAGATCCGAAGATGTTTTCCTGGTGAATTGCGCCAAAAGAATGCCCGAGATCATTGTTTTAGCAGTGAAAATTCCGTGTACACTGTGCAGCGTAATTCTATTGACAGCATTGGGATTCTGCTGCATCGGTATTTTTCAGTAATTTCTGAGCAAACTAGGAAATTCCATAGTGTGAACCAAGCCTAATTGAGTCGGCCTTCAGCTGTCTGGGCATGCTGGGAGTTGTAGTTTGGGAACAGCTGGAGGGAGAATGGGTGGGAAACACTGCTATAACGTATACAGCGCTTTAAATTCAGTGGAATAAAATCTTTCAATCATTGCAGACATTGTACAGTACAGCTGTTTCACACCATGTTTTTGCAGTACAGTTCCCTTATCAGGTTTTGGATAAACTGATTCCTCAAAACCTGACTAAACTGTATCAAAATGTGTGTACAAATTTTAATCCGTATACGGTTTCCATTGACTCCCATGTTAAAAAAAAAAAAAAAAAATTTTTAAATATACGTTTCAATACGTTTTTTCACCTGGACCAAAAAACATGGTAGGCTATGGTTTTGGGTATGGGGGGGAACGGAGACAACCTGATGCATCGTTTGGCATACGGTTTTCAATGGAGAGTCAATGCATCCGGTTTTCAATACGGTTCCGTACGGTTTTCAAATTGAAAACATATATGGGAACTGTGTTGCAAAAACGTGGTATGAACCCGGCTTTAGTCGGTTTGACCCACGTCGCCCCCTAATGGTTTTGAGGGTTTTTTTTTCCTTCCTTAGATCACATGAGAAGATCTTACTAGATGATGCAGCGTCTGCTCCGGAGAACACAGCAAAGGATAAAGAAGAACTGGAAAGACTGTGCTCAGAGTTACTGGACCTGCTGGAGAAAATGGTCGGTCACTTCCCGCGATGCTTTTGTTTCCATTTGGTTTTGCAGACTGTAGAAAAAGGTTTTATCGTTTTTTCCTTTATATTTTTTTTATCACATGAAGCAAAAAATTCAGCTGAAAATGGAGAAGTTGACGTCCACATTTAAAGGCGTTTGTGATCTGGAAGCTTATCAGTGCAGCCATGAAAATTCCAAGCCCGTACTTTTCCATACATGGCCTACAGCGCTATTTTGTGAGTATTGTGTATTTAAAGGGGTACTCCGGGGAACTAAACCCATAGCCCATCCTTTCCCTCTCGTCAATCTATTTGTCTAAATATAATTCATTGGCTATGTAGAACAGTTTCCTCTCTTCGGTTGACACTTACATGCATGAAGTGAGGGAATGAAATCATCCAGCAATCCCACTCAATCAAAATCCCTCTCTAAAAGCAGCCCCCACCCTCCTGAGAGACAGACCATGTGGTTTCTGCCCTGAAGAGTCATGCGCTCTTTAGTGCTGAGAACTGGGAGGTGTGTGCAGCTTTAGTCAATCAGACACTGATCCTCTTTTTTTGATGCTCAGAGCAGGAGGGTGGGGGCTGCTTTTAGAGTGAGCTAGCCGGCTGCAGAGCTGCAATGTTTGCTGGGAAATGTAGGGAAGGATGGCAAAGAATATCAAGGACCTAGAGACAACAACAGGAGCCATGCATATCAGGCAAGATGGTTTAGGGGAACATTTCCAGGTAGTGTGAATATATATATATTTCCCTGGAGTACCCCTTTAAAGGCTTGTAGCATTGCAGGGAATTTACAAGTTCGAGTTTTTCTTTTTATCATTTCTTGCCATTTTTAATTTTTCCATCTTCTTGAGCCATACAAGGGCATTACAAGACGTACATTTGGCACATGTTGCATTCTCTAGGTCAGTGGTCTCCAACCTGCGGACCTCCAGATGTTGCAAAACTACAATTCCCAGCATGCCCGGACAGCCAACGGCTGTCCGGTCATGCTGGGAGTTGTAGTTTTGCAACATCTGGAGGTCCGCAGGTTGGAGACCACTGCTCTAGGTTTTCAGTTTGCACCAAAGTTATGTAATTTTGAGTTATTTTTGTGTTGCGCTTGAAGTGGGGATGGTTACATATAAGCGGAATCTATTATTTGCACAAATGTGCTACAGTGACAGTCTGGCATAGGAATGTGTATCGGCCTTTCACGTTTTTTGGGGGTTTTTTTTCTCGCTATTGTGAGGCAACTTACCAGGAACCGCCCCAATGACTGATGGTTCATGCAGCATGAAAGTGGGGACAAGATCTCTCTATTGATACAAATATATACACGCATATTTTTCTGCAAATTTTCTTCAGCGGATTTAACTATCCATAGAAGTGACACAGAGAACAAGATCAGGGGACACTAATGACTGACACAGGACAAGATGAGGGTGACACGAATAGCTGACACATGGGGAGGGTGAGGGGACACTAATGAATGTGACACAGTAGGAGATGAGGGGACACTAATAATGACTGATCATATGAATTAAAGTTATGTGGGGCATCCTGGCTCCTAAGGCTATGTTCACACGGATAGATGTCTGTGCATAGTTCTGATGGAATATTTCACTGCAGCAGAGTCCCATTGATTTCAATAGGATTTTACTGCACTGTGGACATTTTCTACCGCAGAAATCTTTATTCTGGCATCCACAGAAAAATGTCTATTTAGTTTGGAAATGTATTGCTTTCTATGAGACGGCTGTCGCAGCGCCAGCCAGATTATTCTCATCTGCAGAATGTCAGCACATTATTTTCTGCTCAGATGTTCTGCACATTTTATGCCATGTGAACATGGCCCAACTGTGTGTGTGTGTGTGTGTGTGTATATATATGTGTACACCCCCCCCCTTGCACACACCTCCCAGTTCTCAGCATAACATTTACTACTCATCACAGCAGGCAGAAATCACATGGTCTGTGTCTCTCAGGAGGGTGGAGGCTGCTTTCAGAGAGGGATTTTGACAGAGGCAGAGTGGATGGCTGGATGAGGTCATTCCCTCACTTCATGCATGTAAGTGACCACCAAAGAGGGGGAAACTGTTCTATATAGCTAATGAATAAGACAATTAAATAGGTTGATGAGAGGGAAAGGATGTGTTCACATATACAGATTTGTTGTGGATTCTGACATCCCTGTTTAGGTCAAAATCCACAGCGAATCTGCATGTGTGTGAACATACCCTAAAGCACTATTCCAATGCCCACCCTTTACGATTTTTGTGAGCCCCCTATGATTATCAGAACAAAGGTACTGCAGTGCCAGTCGAGCACTGCTACTTTCACGTATCTACCTACACAGCGATGCTAATGGCCACACAGTGTACTGAAAACTACAACATACCCCATCCACCAGGGAGCGCTGCACTGCAGGGTTTAAGATGAAAGGCTTATGAACTGTGGCCAAATGTATATTCAGAGTCACTTGCAACCCTGATACAGAACTCCTCAAGCTTTTCTTACTATACAATAGCTTTGACCAGTTTTTCACAACCAGTGTGCCTCCAGCTGTTGCAAAACTACAACTCCCAGCATGCCCGGACAGCCTTCGGCTGTCCGGGTATGATGGAGGTTGTAGTTTTGCAACAGCTGGAGGCACATTGGTTGCGAAAAACTGGTTTAAAAAAAGTTTAATTGAATAAAATTGAAGCTGTATTAGGCTGCATTTACACGGATGTCTAGACCTGTCCCGTTCTTCTCCCGTCAAAAATATAAATTGACTTTAAAAAAAAAACGCACAATAAAGAATGCGAACGGATGTTATCCGTTTCGATCCGTAATTGCTCAGTTAATATACCCAAAAACATTTGTTCTGAGCACGTTCAGAAGTAAAAACGGATCAAAAAAATCGTGAACATCGGCCGATAATCGGACGATCCCTAGTCCTTACAATAATGTGATTTGTCTTGCGCTAATGCAGTTACCCATCTCTGAAACAAGACTGATATATAGATTTGCTATTTTTGCAGACAAGACCTCCTTAAAGATGTCGGAAATGTATAAAAACGAAATCTCCCTCAAGAAGACGATTGTTGGAGAAATAGCCCACACCTCGGACCAGGACTTGTTATTGGTCTATCTGTCCTGCTGGTTATATCAGCCGTACATCGATAATAGTATTAAAGTCTTACTAGAGGGCATGCTGCTGGAGACTGGGCACCGGCCCCTATGACTGAAGGTTCACACATGGACCCGAATTGCTTAAAGGGGTACTACCGTGGAAAACAATTTTTTTAAATCAACTGGTGCCAGAAAGTTAAACAGATTTGTAAATCACTTATATTAAAAAATCTTAATCCTTCCAGTACTTTTTAGGGGCTGTATACTATCCGGTGAGCTGGAAAAGGTGGATACAGTCCTAGGAAAGAGTCTCCTAGGTCTGTATCCACCTTTTCCAGCCCAAGGGAGCACCTGAAAGCTGAACTAATTTACGCAGGAAAAGTCATCAACTGCCGAGTCGAGAAGTTTGTGACTAATCGAATTTACTGTAAGATCCCTCATCTCTATAACAATGGAGACAGATCTGTATTTGTACATTAATAGCCCTGTAATGTACAGTGTAGGAATTGTATGGGCTCAGTAGCTGAATCTGTTTCCTCAGCTGTAATGTTTGACTCCTTAGGGTAGTGGTCTTCAACCTGGGGACCTCCAGATGTTGCAAAACTACAACTCCCAGCATGCCCTGTCCGGGCATGCTGGGAGTTGTAGTTTTGCAACATCTGGAGGGCCGCAGGTTGAAGACCACTGCCTTAGGGTATGTACACGCTGAGTAATGAACGGAATCTCCGCTTGCAGAATTTCGGGGTTGTAGGACCCCTCTGCCCTTGACGGTAATGCAGTGCTCGTAGACTTCCGCGCAATGAATTAACATGTTTTTTGTTTGCGCGGATCAATTTCAGAGGTGGAATTGTCTGCCGCTGAAACTCCGCAGTTTGAATGTGTCTGTGGAAAACCCATTCACACAGCGGAATTCTGACGCACGATTCCACCTGCGGAATTGCACACCAATTCCTCAGTGTAAACAAAGCAACCACAGGACCTAAGGGGCTGTGTAACTGATTATAGGGGGCTAAGAAGGAAGCAGAAAAATAAAGTTATGAATCTTTGAAGGTGGGGGTGAAAAAAAATCATTAGGAAATAGAAAAACTTTGGCCATTATCCTCTATCGTTAGGATATGGGATGATCACGGCGGTCCAACCACTGAACAGCTCCGGAGAACCCCTTTAAAATGTTTTCTTGCCAATACACTGGAGCAATACAAATAGTTACAAAAGTTTAGAGACCCTTTAAGGGTGTATTTGCATGTACAATATGATGCACAGGATTTTTAAGCTGCAGAGTCCAATGTAAAACGAAATGACTGAACACCGATTCAAATCCTGTGCATCAAATATACGCATGATTCTGTGTGCGCGATTACAACCTTAAAAAAAGAATCTGGCCTCATCTCTTCACCCAATGCATCAGGCTATGTTCACACTACTGAATATATCTGCCTGGATCTCGGGTGAATATTCCGAGTGCAACGGCAGAAATCCAACAACCTCCCCCCCACCACCACTGACGGCACCACAGTCTGCGCAGATTTCAATTTCCGCAGCAGAAATTCTGCAGCATGCACCAGGATCCTCATTAAAGACAATGAGAGAGAATGCTGCACTGGAAGTTCTGAGTGAAATGTCTCAGCTCAGAAATTCCATAGTGTGAACGCGCCCTCAATGCTCAGCAAACCACGGATGTCATAATAGAAGAATCTCAAGTCCCTGTAGAAGAGTGCATGCACTGGTGTCAGCGCTGTGTTAACTCTTAAAGGAAAACGTTCAGCTTGCTCCCCCTGCACTAACAAGCAATACTGGCTGGTAGTGTGGGGGACGCTGATCAGTTTGATGCCGGCCGTGCCTGGATCTGTCTCGCCACCGTTCGGCCGAAATCTTTGTTTTTCTGTATATGCTAATTAGATGCTAACTGGCATAGACTGTTACTGGCACTCTGACGTCAGTGCCGCCCAGCTCCTCAATACTCCTCTCCTCCTGCCGCCTCTCTCCGCTCTGTAATGAAGAGGGAGCGGAGGAATATTGATGAGCTGGGTGTCGGACGGACGTTAGAGTGCCAGTTACCCCCCCTGTGCCAGTTAGCACCTAATTAGCATATACAGAAAACAAAAGATTTCGGCGGGACGGATCCGGGCACGGTAAGCATCAAACTGATCAGCATCCCCCGCACTACCAGCGAGTACCTCTGTTTAGTGCGGGGAGAGCAAGCTGATCCTTTAAGACTAAATTAAAAGCTAAACAGATGTATTTTCCCTGGCATTATGCAAACAGAAAAAAAAAAATAATTTCTCATAAGCTGCCGCCATGTATATAGGGGACTGAATAGCAATGTCACGTTGTACGGAGGACACAGACTAACTTTACATAAAGCTTTTATTATGAACTTATGGTGCATTTCTGACAAACATCACAAGCTAGTATAACCTGATCCTTAAAGGGAATCTGTACAACTCTGTTAGGACAAGGAGACACGTGGTACCATTCATACATAACATAGAAAAATGCTTCTATTTTCTGGTGGCAATTGCTAAAGGGGTACTCCGCTGCTAGACATCATCTCGCCTACCTAAAGGATAAGGGATAAAATGTCTGCGGGGGTCCCACTGCTGGGGCCCCCATGATCTCCTGCAGCACCCGGTCATGACACAACCACGATCCTCATCATGCCAACCCCCTACATTCATGTCTATAGACATCACGATCATGGCCTCCGCCTCAGAGCATTATGAACAAAATGTTCAGAACGCTGGAGTCCCGGAGGACACCTTTAAAGAGGTGTTACCAACCCCAGATGTGTTGAGGGCTGAAATACCTCCTCGCTTTTCCTACCATTCCTGCTTGATTAACAGTCAGCTGGAAGTCGAGCCCTGTTTCCAAATATCATTTCTTGGCTGTGAATACAAGTTGTGCGCAGGTGTGAGATTGGGAAACAGGGCTCGGCTTCCAGCTGACTGCCAATCAAGCAGGGACAGTGATGGAAATAGAGCGAGTAGGTGTACCAGTCCTCAGCACTTTAGGGGCTTGGGAACACCTTTTTGACTGAGAAAAATAAAAGCATTTTTCTATGTTAAGGGTGCGTTCACATGAAGAGTAATTCACGCCAAAAAATTTACGGGCGGAATTTTTTTTTTTTTTTCCGAAATTGCGCGCGGACATGGGGGAGAAAGAAGTGAAGGGTTTTTCAGCAATTTCCGTGCAAATTGCCCGCAAATTGCGATGTCGGGCGGAATTTTTTTTTTTACCATTGACGTCAATTGATTTCTGCTAGTGGATTCCGCTTGAAGAATGGACATGCTCTTTCTTCATGCGGAATGGAATTCAGCGCCGGAAATTTGCTAGCAGAATTTCTGATGTGTGAACAGGACAGCAGAAAACACATTAAAGGGGTACTCCGGTGAAAACCTTTTTTCTTTTAAATACACTGGTGGCAGAAAGTTAAACATATTTGTAAATTACTTCTATTAAAAAATCTTAATCCTTCCAGTACTTATTAGCTGCTGAATACTACAGAGGAAATTATTTTCTTTTTGGAATGCTCTCTGATGACATCACGAGCACAGTTCTCTCTGCTGACATTATTATAATAATAACGCTTTATTTATTGTTGTCCTTAGTGGGATTTGAACCCAAGTCCCCAACACTGCAATGCAGCAGTGCTAACAAATGAGCCACCATGCTGCCCTTAGCATACATCTGCTATGCACGGTTGCTAAAATGGACAGAGATGTCAGCAGAGAGCACTGTGCTCGTGATGTCATCAGTGTTCAAAAAAGAAAGGAATTTCCGCTGTAGCATTCAGCAGCTAATAAGTACTGGAAGGATTAAGATTTTTTTAATAGAAGTAATTTACAAATATGTTTAACTTTCTGCCACCAGTTGATTTAAAAGAAAAAAGGTTTTCACCGGAGTACCCCTTTAAAGTCAATGGGCAGAAGAGATGTGAATTAGTTTCTAGCAGAGAATTCAAGAGGAATTACTCGAGTAAATTCCTCTTGAATTACTCCGTGTGAACGCACCCTAAGGAAGCACAGACAGATATGGAAGGCGGCATGTGTCTTCTTGTCTGAACAGCATCAGCAGTCTGAAACGTGAACTGCAGTCTACTGATTCCCTTTTAAAAGGAGGTATGGTATTCCTGTTTTATAGTTATAATGGTTTGCTAGGATATACCATCACTTAAAGGGGTTAGCAGGAAAAAAAAACGTATATATATATAAATCTCAACTAGGGATGAGCGAACTTACAGTAAATTCGATTCGTCACGAACTTCTCGGCTCCGCAGTTGATTACTTATCCTGCATAATTAGTTCAGCTTTCAGGTGCTCCCGTGGGCTGGAAAAGGTGGATACATTCCTAGGAGACTCTTTCCTAGGACTGTATCCACCTTTTCCAGCCCACCGGAGCACCTGAAAGCTTGATAATTTACGCAGGAAAAGTCATCAACTGCCGAGCCGAGAAGTTCGTGGCGAATCAAATTTACTGTAAGTTCGCTCATCTCTAATCTCAACTGGCTCCAGAAAGTTAAAACAGATTTGTAAATTACTTCTATTAAAAAAAAATCTTAATCCTTTCAGTTCTTATGAGCTGCTGAAGTTGAGTTGTTCTTTTCTGTCTAAGTGCTCTCTGATGACACCTGTCCAGAGAAGAAGCAAATCCCCATAGCAAACCTTTTCTACTCTGTGCAGTTTCCGAGACAAGCAGAGATGTCGGCAGAGGGCAATGTTGCCAGACAGAAAACAACAACTCAACTTCAGTAGCTGATAACTACTGGAAGGATTAAGATTTTCTGGAGCCAGTAAAAAAATAAAAATAAAAAGTTTCCCTGACTAAGAGATTATATTGATACTGTTACCCAACCAGAGTGCCTCCAGCTGTTGCAAAACTACAACCCCCAGCATGCCCGGACAGCCGAAGGCTGTCCGGCCATGCTGGGAGTTGTAGTTTTGCAACAGCTGGAGACACATTATTTGGAAAACACTGGGGGTTGTAGTCTTGCAACAGCTGGAGGCACCCTGGTTAGGAAACACTGAATTAAGAGCTGCATAGATTGTTTGCTGTGGCCCCTTCACAGTATTTCCCAGCCAATAGGGCCCCACCACTATGCAGGGGGAACTACAGCACCGCTCTATCCAAGCTAAAATGGCTGATTTCCCCACCTTTGGATATCAAGTTACCCCTTCTCCGGTCTCAATCTGTCGTCCGGTGCGATTACGGAAGAACGGATACAGTCACAGGACAATAGTGCAAAGGCAAAACCTGCTCTTCAAGAAAATTGCTGCTTAATACAAAATAAAAAAAAACTCTTATATAAACAATTTACAAATAAGTTAATTTAGAAGAATATATATAGGACTTTTCCTATGTTTATTTTATATATTATATAAAAAAAACAAAAAGCACCTGTATAGAAACCAGAACTGTATTCACCTCAGTGTGAGATGAATTAGATTTGGCTCATTTCCACCAGTCCCACCTCCGTGTCCATGTGGGCGTCAGCCAGAGTCTCCGCACAGTCATATATCACAACCGCCTCGTCCGTCATGGCGCCCTCCTCCGAGCTGTGAACGAACACCAGGTCCTGTCCGTGGTGAAAGTCAAAAGCCTGCGTGCACTGGTCACTGGCAATGATTTCTCGGGAAACGAAGGTGTCGACACCTTGGAAGCCTTCGCTGCATGTCTTATCTGAAAGAGTGGGAGGAGCCTCAGAAGGGAGGGTGGAGTCAGCGGCACAAGGCTGTGGACATGGAGGCTGACCAGCATGGTTTCCCGGTAAAACCTCCTCTGAATCTGTGTCCCCCTGCACGACCCGAGTCTGAATTGCGTCACCTGACCTTTCTTCTGGAAGTTCGCTGGAAATCTGCGCGCAATTACTCGCTCCGATTAGGGCCGGGGAGGTTTCCATGAGGCTTTCTTCACACGGGGCAGACTCTAGATGGGCGCCAGTATGTAGGTTCTCTGCCTCTTCCTCTAGTACATTCGGGTGCGAGATTTCGAGGACTTGTTCAGTACAATTAATTGTATCATTAGAACTTGTGTCGTTTTTACAGGGCCAATCAGCCGCGGAGGCAGGATCTGCGCATTATAAATACGGGGTTAAAATGTACATTCTTCATACTGAAATTGTAGTATAGTAACTGCTTGTGAGAACATCTCTGGTCAGTACTTACAACTATACAGGCATTGTCACTAGAATAATGTCGCCTCCCACCGTAAACAACAATATACCTACTATAATACTGCTCCTATATACAACAATATACCTACTATAATACTGCTCCTATATACAAGAATATAACTACTATAATACTGCTCCTATATACAAGAATATAACTACTATAATACTGCCTCCTATATACAAGAATATAACTACTATATTACTGCCTCCTATATACAAGAATATAACTACTATAATACTGCTCCTATATACAAGAATATAACTACTATAATACTGCTCCTATATACAAGAATATAACTACTATAATACTGCCTCCTATATACAAGAATATAAACTACTATAATACTGCTCCTATATACAAGAATATAACTACTATAATACTGCTCCTATATACAAGAATATAACTACTATAATACTGCTCCTATATACAAGAATATAACTACTATAATACTGCCCCTATATACAAGAATATAACTACTATAATACTGCCTCCTATATACAAGAATATAACTACTATAATACTGCTCCTATATACAAGGCTATAACTACTATAATACTGCCTCCTATATACAAGAATATAACTACTATAATACTGCTCCTATATACAAGGATATAAATACTATAATACTGCCTCCTATATACAAGAATATAACTACTATAATACTGCCTCCTATATACAAGAATATAACTACTATAATACTGCTCCTATATACAAGAATATAACTACTATAATACTGCTCCTATGTACAAGAATATAACTACTATAATACTGCTCCTATATACAAGAATATAACTACTATAATACTGCTCCTATATACAAGAATATAACTACTATAATACTGCTTCTATATACAAGAATATAACTACTATAATACTGCTTCTATATACAAGAATATAACTACTATAATACTGCACCTATATACAAGAATATAACTACTATAATACTGCTCCTATATACAAGAATATAACTACTCTAATACTGCTCCTATATACAAGAATATAACTACTCTAATACTGCTCCTATATACAAGAATATAACTACTCTAATACTGCTCCTATATACAAGAATATAACTACTATAATACTGCTCCTATATACAAGAATATAACTACTCTAATACTGCTCCTATATACAAGAATATAACTACTCTAATACTGCTCCTATATACAAGAATATAACTACTCTAATACTGCTCCTATATACAAGAATATAACTACTCTAATACTGCTCCTATATACAAGAATATAACTACTCTAATACTGCTCCTATATACAAGAATATAACTACTCTAATACTGCTCCTATATACAAGAATATAACTACTCTAATACTGCTCCTATATACAAGAATATAACTACTATAATACTGTTCCTATATACAAGAATATAACTACTATAATACTGCTCCTATATATACAAGAATATAACTACTATAATACTGCTCCTATATATACAAGAATATAACTACTATAATACTGCTCCTATATACAAGAATATAACTACTATAATACTGCTCCTATATACAAGAATATAACTACTATAATACTCCTCCTATATACAAGAATATAACTACTATAATACTGCTCCTATATACAAGAATATAACTACTATAATACTGCTCCTATATACAAGAATATAACTACTATAATACTGCTCCTATATACAAGAATATAACTACTATAATACTGCCTCCTATATACAAGAATATAACTACTATATTACTGCCTCCTATATACAAGAATATAACTACTATAATACTGCTCCTATATACAAGAATATAACTACTATAATACTGCTCCTATATACAAGAATATACTATAATACTGCCCCCTATGTATCAGCACAAGCCATACATGATTAAGCCCATCTCACCTGTCCTTTGTTCCTCTTCCTTGAGGTCTGGAGCGCCCCCTGTGGTGACATCTTTGGTCGGGCTCAAGCTTTCCTGATCATCTACTTTTAGTCGTTTTGCTGGTGGCGTCAGCTCCTCTCCTGAACACTAACACAGTGGACATTGATACGACCGGTCAGTAATCGTCAGTCATAACCAGGACAGTAGGTGAAGCAGCGGCCTCTTACCTTATCTGCAGACTGTATTTTCTCTTCTTTTATAGAAGATATATCCGGGGAAAATACATGTATCCTTTCTGCTGAAATGCCCAGGGATGCTGCCACCTGGAGGACATCAAGCAGAATAACACTGTTAGAGGATCTGTATGTTCTCGCTTTACAGTGCTCATAGGAAAGTCATTGTAAAGCAGTTTTTCCCAACCAGGGTGTCTACAGCTGTTGCAAAACTACAACTCCCAGCATGCCCAGACAGTCTTTGGCTTCGTACTTTGGCAACAGCTAGAGGCCCACTGGTTGAAAAACACTGTGGTATAACCTTCAGCTTATGCTAAACTACAACTACAACCCGTTGGCTGTCTGGGAAAGCTAGGAGTTGTATTTTTGCAACAGCTGGAGGCACACTGGTTGGGAAACACTGTGGTATAACCTAGTGCTGGGCGGTATGGCCTAAAATTAATATCACTGTATTTTTTTTTTTATTATCACGGTATCACGGTATTACCGCCTGTCAACTCCCCCCCCCCTGTGCCCACTAGCAGTGTAAAATGTGCCCCCCGCGAGCGCAATAGCTACTATCACCGCTAGTGGGGTCCCTGTGCCCACTAGCGGTGTCACAAGAATGCCGAGCGCGGCTCTGTTCCCGGTCCCTGTCACCTCTCAGGGTATGGGAACAGATTTAATAGCCTCGCGCGCAGCTAACGTAGTACTGTGCATGCGCAGTACTACGCAAATAGCGTAGGGCTAATGCTAGGCTCCTAGCGCTGCCTACGTTAGCCCTACGCTATTTGCATAGTCTTGCACCTGCGCAGTACTACGTTAGCCGCGCGCGAGGCTGTCGCTGATCGCGCTCGCAGGGGGCACATTTGACACCGCTAGTGGGCACAGGGACCCCGCTAGCGATGGTGGTAGAGATCGCGCTCGCGGGAGGCATTCTTGTGACACCGCTAGTGGGCACATGGATCCCGCTAGCGGTGGGGATTGATCGTGCTCGCGGGGACACTGGCTGATAGGCGCAGCGGGGGGACACAGTAAATGGATTAGCTTCTGTGGCCCGATTCCGCTCTCGGAATCAGGCCAGAGAAGCACACCGGAACAAGAGAGGGCGCCGCGCTGGGCTCTACAATTCATCCGGAGGGAGGGGCCCGACTGGTATAGCGGTATGGGCAAAAATCCCCCCCCAAAAAAAAAAAAAAACGCTATCCAGTTCATACCGCCCAGCACTAGTATAACCTACAACTTATGCAAAACTACAACTCCATGCATGCTAGGAGTTGTAGTTTTGCAACAGCTGGAGGCACACTGGTTGGGAAACACTGTGGTATAACCTACAACTTAAGCAAAACTACAACTCCCAGCAAGCCTGGACAGCCGTTGGCTATCCGGGCATGCTGGGAGTTGTAGTTTTGTAACAGCTGGAGGCACCCTGGTTGGGAAACACTGTGGTATAACCTACAACTTATGCAAAACTACAACTCCCAGCGTGCCCGGACAGCCGTTGGCTGTCCGGGCATGCTGGGAGTTGTAGTTTTGAATCAGCTTGAGGCACACTGGTTGGGTAAGTAACACTGACTCACCTTACAATCGGCTACTTCTAGAGTCTTTCCCGCTCCGCCATTACTCAAATACTCCTGCGCCAAGATTCGGACCCTGTTATGCAGATTCTCCAGTTCCTTATACAGGTGCGGAAACAAAGGTGCGTCTGGGTGGTCTTGTTTGACCTATAAAACACATTGGGGGAGGAATCTGATAACTTTAACTGAACTGAAGAGGAAAGTGCAAGCGCAACTAACAATGGCCGAGCGAGAAAGTGAAACGTAAAAGTAATGGCAAAAACAATACAAACAAAGATGTGCTCTAGAGCAGCGTTTTCCAGCTGCTGCAAAACTACAACTCCCATCATGCCTCGCCACCCTATTTTGTTTTTAACTTTCCCCTTTACACTGGGCCATGCCAAAAAACTGTTGACAACCTACCTTCACAACCAAGAAGTCATAGACTGAAAGCCGCGCAGATAAACATGGCGCAACATGTTCCTTTATATCTGCATCCTCACATTGCTGAATAAGCTGCAAAATGGGAGGAACAAAGAGAACATGAAGATAAAATGCAGGAATAAGTAATGTTATGTATAAACAGTGACCTCACCAGCAGAATAGTGAGTGCAGCTCTGGAGGATACAGGATATAACTCAGGATCAGTACAGGGTAAGTAATGTAATGTATGTACACAGTGACCTCACCAGCAGAATAGTGAGTGGAGCTCTGGAGTATAATACAGGATATAACTCAGGATCAGTACAGGATAAGTAACGTAATGTATGTACATAGTGATCTCACCAGCAGAATAGTGAGTGCAGCTCTGGAGTATAATACAGGATATAACTCAGGATCAGTACAGGATAAGTAATGTAATGTATGTACACAGTGACCTCACCAGCAGAATAGTGAGTACAGCTCTGGGGTATAATACAGGATATAACTCAGGATCAGTACAGGATAAGTAATGTAATGTATGTACACAGTGACCTCACCAGCAGAATAGTGAGTACAGCTCTGGGGTATAATACAGGATATAACTCAGGATCAGTACAGGATAAGTAATGTAATGTATGTACACAGTGACCTCACCAGCAGAATAGGGAGTACAGCTCTGGGGTATAATACAGGATATAACTCAGGATCAGTACAGGATAAGTAATGTAATGTATGTACACAGTGACCTCACCAGCAGAATAGTGAGTACAGCTCTGGAGTATAATACAGGATATAACTCAGGATCAGTACAGGATAAGTAATGTAATGTATGTACACAGTGACCCCACCAGCAGAATAGTGAGTACAGCTCTGGAGTATAATACAGGATATAACTCAGGATCAGTACAGGATAAGTAATGTAATGTATGTACACAGTGACCTCACCAGCAGAATAGTGAGTACAGCTCTGGGGTATAATACAGGATATAACTGAGGATCAGTACAGGATAAGTAATGTAATGTATGTACACAGTGACCTCACCAGCAGAATAGTGAATACAGCTCTGGGGTATAATACAGGATATAACTCAGGATCAGTACAGGATAAGTAATGTAATGTATGTACACAGTGACCTCACCAGCAGAATAGTGAGTACAGCTCTGGAGTATAATACAGGATATAACTCAGGATCAGTACAGGATAAGTAATGTAATGTAATGTACATAGTGACCTCACCAGCAGAATAGTGAGTACAGCTCTGGAGTATAATACAGGATATAACTCAGGATCAGTACAGGATAAGTAATGTAATGTATGTACACAGTGACCTCACCAGCAGAATAGTGAGTACAGCTCTGGAGTATAATACATGATATAACTCAGGATCAGTACAGGATAAAACGACCAAAATGTAGGTTTGTTAGGGTTATTTGCCAATCTTATATAGAAAAAGAAATTCCAGCAATAAATTATTGAAAAAAAAGGGGGAAGTGCCTAAAACATAGCTATTTATTGGTATATGTTAAAATCCACCACAAATATAAGGAAGTGTATCCTATCCAGGGGTTAAAAAATACTAAAATATGATATTAGTATAGGGGATTTACCCACATAGTAATCAGCATTATATTCACAATATGATCACTATCTGCAGAATAACCAACATGGCCCACTTCGGCAACTAGAAATTATGTATAGTTATACTATCCACACATCATATACTATCAAATCACAAAGGTACAGGTAAGTCACCTGACACTTCTCCCACCTTTTTGTCCCTAGGTGTAATTAAATGCACACTGGGACGTCCTCAGGGGAACTATGTGCACAAAAACACAGTATGATATAGTGTTGGTCCGCCGATGATGGACCCTACATTGTGCTTCCAGCTGTGCCTGTTCGTAGTGGCAATCCAACGCTACGAGCAGACACACAGCCGAGTGCAGCCTGATGTGTGAATACACTACGCATGCGTGCAACAACTCGCAGATCGTTGTGCGTCTGCTCATAGCAGCGGATTGTCATTCACTACTCGCAGGCACAGCTGAAGGCACACTATGGGGACCATCAATGGCGGATCCGCAACGTAAAATGCGCTGCCAATCCGCTCCGTATGACCCTACCCTACAAGGGACTTTGCAGCAAGTGGCCTGTACATCTTACTTTTTGGCTTCATTATTTGTAATGATAATTTACCTTTACCTTAATTACATGGAGAAAAACACAAACAGAATGTACTCACTTCTTTTGCTGTCAGTGCATTCTGTTCAGAGGGTGCCTTGGCCAACACTTTACGTGGGTATCCAAATCTCCTGCCAGTCACCTGCTGCCGCCCCTGACATGTGGGTGATGCAAACTCCAGACCATCTTTTGCCAGGTTTGGAAGACTGGAGTTGTCGGGGTTCAGGGGGTCCTCTAACAGCCTTTTCCTGGGTCTAGGGGTCGGTTTCTGAAACACAAAACAAAAGAAAGCAGTGTTAAAGGGGTACTCTGCCCCTAGATATCTTATCCCCTATCCAAAAGATAGGGGATAACATGTCTGATCACAGGGGTGCCACTGCTGGGGACCCCGCGATCTCTCTGCTACACTACACTTGTTTAGAGCGTTAGGTGCAGCACCAAAGGCTCGTGACGTCACTGCCACACCCCGCCCTTGACTTCACGGCCACACCCCCTCAATGCAAGTCTATGGGAGGGGGTGTGATGGCCGTCATTTCCCCTCCCATAGACTTGCATTGAGGGGGAGTGGCCGTGACGTCACGAGCCACCGCCCTGCATCGCATCGCCAGTCATCCGGCACGGAGCGACGTTTGCACCATGCACCGGATGTCTGGGGTGCCGCCTCCGAGATCGCAGAGGTCTCAAGCGGCAGGACCCACACGATCAGACATCTTATCCCCTAACCTTTGAATAGGTAATTAGATGTCTAGGGGCAGAGTACCCCTTTAAATATCAATGTAAGAACATAAGAGTCTGTCCGTCTATACAAGGGGACGACCAATCCAAAGCCAAACAGCGTCACTTTACAGCAGTTTCTCTTTGGCTGGCGTGTTACACAAGGCACCTGCTCAGCAAACAATAATAATCCGTAATATGGCACACGCATATTGAGGTCGACGGCCCATGCGTTGGCAAACTACACCGAGCTGCCATGGGCGGGCGAGTCCTACGTATCAATCACCAGGTGTGCCATCAGCGGAGAGAGGCGTTACAGCCATGGGAAATGGTGGACCCCGATCTCTCTGACATTTAGGGACTAGGGATCAACCGATACAGATTTTTTAGGGCCGATACCGATAATCTGTGACCTTTCAGGCCAATAGCCCAATAGCCGATAACTTATACCAAGGTAATTGCCGATACCGTCCAAAATCGTGAATATCGGCCAAACTGATGATCAGTCGATCCCTATTAGGGACACTACAAAACATGTTTTTTTTATTGGAACAAAGCCACCAAATATATATACCAGTGTTTCCCAACCAGGGTGCCTCCAGCTGTTGCAAAACTACAACTCCCAGCATGCCCGGACAGCCAAAGGCTGTCCGGGCATGCTGGGGGTTGTAGTTTTGAAACAGCTGGAGGCACCCTGGTTGGGAAACACTGGTATAATACGGCTGTCTGGGCATTCTGGGAATTTTAGTTTTGCAACAGCTGGAGGCACCCTGGTTGGGAAACACTGGTATATACAGTGACAGATTTACTTTAACCCCTTAACGATAATGAGCGTGTATTTACATCGATTGCTGGCTCCCATTATACGAAGCGTGCTTCATACGCGGTGGGTCCCGGTTGGTATCAGCAACCAGGACCAGCGGCTAATGCCGGACATCGACAATTGGGCTGATGTCTGGCATTAACCCTTTAGATCAACTTTGAAAAAACGGGATTTCTAAAATGGGATGAAACTAATCCAGGCGGCGTCCCCATCAGCAGAGAGGACGGTGGGAGGTCTCTTATCGCGCTCCTTGCTGTCCGATCGGCGCTCCAAGGCTCCAGTCAGCCATGGCAGGCTAGAGCAATGGAGCGCCGATAACACTGACATGGCATAGCATTGATCAGTATATGCAATGCAATGATTGCATGTAATAGTCCCCTATGGGAACTTCTTGCAGGTGAGCTCATGGTGTAGCCTGGGGGAATCTAACACTGGAATCAAATGGAGCAACTTCCATAGACGAGAGGGATATAGAATAAGACCGCTCTCTCATTGGAATTTGCTGCGTTGAAATAGCGGAAGTGATTTGAGATGCCTGAATCTCAGCTGGAAGGTGCAATAGCAAAATCCCTCTGACCGGAACGGATGTCACTATAATGGTTGTCATAATTGTATTTTTTATTTACTTTATTTCTGGCATATGAAGTGACTAAAAATCATATCACTCTGCGGCTTCATTAAGGTTATATTTTTTATTTTAAATAGGTTTACGTTTACATTAAAGGAGAACTCCGGAATATAAAAATTGTGGCCCATACTGCCGGCAGTAAAAAAATAAAGATGTACATACCTTCCTCCGCTCCCCCGGGGCCTCCGGTAACCGTCTCCGGCGCGATCCACTTCCTGGTTGCCGGACGAGTCATACTGCGCTCAGCCAATCACCAGCCGCAGCGAAGTCAGACTCGGCCGGCGATAGGCTGAGCGGCAGTGTGAGAACGCTTCAGGACACAAAATTCTTCACTACACCGGCACCTGCGGCCAGGGCCAAAAACATCACACTGCTGAGTCGGACTTCACTGCGGCTGGTGATTGGCTGAGTGCAGTAACCGGAGCGGGTTACCGGAGGCCCCGAGGGAGCGGAGGAAGGTATGTACATCTTTATTTTTTTACTGCCGGCACTATGGGGGACAATTTTTATGTTCTGGAGTTCTCCTTTAATTAATTGAAAAATGGGGGTGATTCAAACTTTTATTAGGAGAGGGGCTTATATATATAAAAAAACTTTTTTTTTTTTATATATATATATATATATATATATATATATATATATATATATATATATATATATATATAAAAAGCTAAAAAAATAAAAACCAACACCCCTTTTTACAATAAAAAAAATAAAATAATACGACATAGAAAAAAAGTATCGGTACTCGTACTTAAAAACAAAATGGTATCATGACATCCCTACCTTTGGCACACTGGGCACCACATGCCCAACACCAGACTCTCCGTTTTTCTTGTCATCAGAAACAAACGGAGGCTCCATCTGCCCGTGACTGGGGTACAGTCTGTAGTGGCGGGATAACCCTCCTTTCCCCATATATGACTTCTCACACGTCTGACACTGAAACAGCGAGTTCTTCACAGTGTACAGCGGCAGGTCACATGGCGCTTTCTCCTTCACGCCCTTTTCTTCCTCTTCCGAGCTCTGCTCCGAGAAATCTTCTGAATCCGAAGTGCTGCCTTGAATCATGTCGCCCACTTTTAGGAATTTGTAATCTTTTGCTTTGTGTTTCGGAGGTCGGGATATCCGCCCGGAGCGGGTCTTAACCTTTATGGCCTTTTTGCGTTTGTGACCCTTTTTCTGTCCATGGTCGGAGGTTACATGAGCACCGTTCTGGGGGTGAGCAACGTAGGATCTGTTATTATTTGGGTCTGGAGTCCCGGGGTTCCTCGCGGACAGCTGAGCCTGCCGAACAAAGATCTGGACGGGCGAATCCAGGGAAGACGAGTTCACCACCAGCGGCGGACGCGATTCGCTTAAAGACTTGATCTGCACGACCTGCGCACCCAGAAGACTGGGACTGGCGTTCTTCAAGTGCACCGTACTGAGGTTCAGCACCACCGGCTCCGCACTTTTCTTGGTCTGGAGGCTCGGGACTTGGATGTGGATGGATTTCAGCTCCTGCAAAACATTGGGAAGAGATTAAACTTTTATCAGGACCTTCAATACCTAATTCTCAGGTAATAAGGCTGCAAAGAGTTAAAAAAAAATAAACTTCTCTCCTTATTATAATTCCTTAAAATTTATAGCAAAATAAGGCAATATCCACAGACATGTAAAGACGCAGGGGGAAAGCACCTCACAAAAAAACGAACCTGTTTCGATTAGAGATGAGCGAACTTACAGTAAATTCGATTCGTCACAAACTTCTCGGCTCGGTAGTTGATGACTTTTCCTGCATAAATTAGTTCAACTTTCAGGTGCTCCGGTGGACTGGAAAAGGTGGATACAGTCCTAGGAGACTCTTTCCTAGGACTGTATCCATCTTTTCCAGCCCACCGGAACACCTAAAAGCTGAATTTATGCAGGATAAGTCATCAACTGCCGAGCCGAGAAGTTCGTGACGAATCGAATTTACTGTAAGTTCGCTCATCTCTAGTTTCGATCTATTGATTTTTACTCATAGCTATGAGTGGCACTGTGGTCAGACAAAGGAAATTCAAAAAGAAATGAACTTCCTGTGGACAGCTGATAAGTACTGGAAGGATTAAGATTTTTAATAGAAGTAATTTACAAATCTGTTTAATTTCCTGGCACCAGTTGATTTAGAAAAAAAAATGTTTTCCAGTGGAGTACCCCTTTAAAGGAGATATTTTATCTGCCTTGATACAATGTCAAAGAAGTACTCCTGGATGAGAAAATGTATCCTCTAGCCTAAGGATAGGGGATAAGTTTTAGATCGTGGGGGGGGGGGGGGGTTTGTCCGACCGCTGCGGCGCCCTGGGATCTCCCACACGTGCCATCTGCTCTTTGCCGAAATAGCGCATTTCGACCACCGCATGATGCGGCGCCCAACACACCCCCTCAATACATTTCTATGGCAGAGGCAGAGACTGCCGAATAATGCGTTCCAGCTCTCCCATAAATAATGTATTGAGGAGGTGAGTCGGCTGCCGCGTCATGCGGTGACGGACACGCCCCCTGGCCGCCAGGGCCCTGTACGGGAGATCGTGGGGGGGGGGGGGGCACCCAGCGGTCAGACCCCCCACAATCTGAAACTTATCCCCTATACGTTTTCTTATCTCAGAGAACTTCTTCAACTTTGTATCAGGGCAGATAAAATGTAACTGTCAGCAGAATCCATTGTAGCAAACCCACAGCTGTGAGAACTATAAGGTTTGTAAAGGGCTCGAGGCCTCGATCTACATGAAAACGTTTCTAGTCAGTGACAGCAAGCCGAGATCTTGAAAATCATTCACTGAATAACACCATTGTTTCCCAAACAGGGTATCTCCAGCTGTGAAAACAGCTGGAGGCACACCGATTTGGGAAACACTTCTTAAACTTCTTCAGGTGGAAGCCACCACCACATGGGCCCTTTCACTCCAAGACAGTTTATAGCTCAGGGGCCCCCAACCTGTGGCCCTTCAGCTACTGCAATACTACAACCCATAAAGTAGGAATGCCGTTTTGTTAGTGCATGCTGGGAGTTGTAGTTTTGCAATAACTGGAGGTGTGGAAGTGCGATACCTCATATACTCTATGAATTACCTTATGGGTGAGGACTCTGGGCAGTGACTCCGCCTCTCTCAGGGTCACTTGGTGGGCGACCGACTTCAGCTGCTGCGCCGCATCTTTCAGCATGGTGACCCCAGCAGTATATGCAGGCAGTCTGGAGGAAACAGCTGGCAATGACTGGTTGTGTACAGTGCCCTCAGGGCTTGCAGTCTCTTGGGTCCGGCGGGCAGTCTCCTTGGTGAGGTTTAAGGCAGTTACCATGTCCTCCTCCACCGGATCATCCTCCTGGCCTCCATTTTGGACAGATTCTTCTATTTGGCCTCCATTTACAAGGCTCATTTCAGACTCAACAACCTCCAGCATGTGGTCTTCGGTGACCAGGTTCACCCCAGGGTGCTCTCCCGATAGCAGGATCAACCCGGGGTGGACGGCCTCCTCCACCCTAGTTACCAGGTTCACTGCAGCCTCCATTCCTTGGCCTTCACTGTCCTCAGCCACATCCCCAGGGCCTCCAGTCACCTGATGGGCAGCTTCATCCACATAACCTCCAGTCACCTGATGGGCAGCCTCATCCACATAACCTCCAGTCACCTGATGGGCAGCCTCCACTCCATGGCCTCCAGTCACCAGCTGGGCAACCTCATCCACATGGCCTCCAGTCACCATGTGGGCAGCCTCCACTCCTCCACTCACCAGGTGGGCAGCTTCCACTTCTGCAGTCACCAGGTGGGCAGCCTCCATTCCCTGGCCTCCAGTCACCTGATGGGCAGCCTCCACTTCATTCACCATGTGGGCAGCCTCCATTCCATGTCCTCCGCTCACCAGGTGGGCAGCCTCCACTCCTCCGCTCACCAGGTGGGCAGCCTCCACTCCTCCGCTCACCAGGTGGGCAGCCTCCACTCCTCCGCTCACCAGGTGGGCAGCCTCCACTCCTCCGCTCACCAGGTGGGCAGCCTCCACTCCTCCGCTCACCAGGTGGGCAGCCTCCACTCCTCCGCTCACCAGGTGGGCAGCCTCCACTCCTCCGCTCACCAGGTGGGCAGCCTCCACTCCTCCGCTCACCAGGTGGGCAGCCTCCACTCCTCCGCTCACCAGGTGGGCAGCCTCCACTCCTCCGCTCACCAGGTGGGCAGCCTCCACTCCTCCGCTCACCAGGTGGCCTCCAGTCTGCACCTCCCCCAGGCGGCCCCCGGGCACCAGGCTCCCGTCAGGCTGCACATAGTAGACGGTGTCGGTCGGGGAGATGCTCTGTAGAAGCTCCGGGCTCAGCTCCTGCACCGGCCTCAGCAGCTCTCCGCCTTCCCCCTGCAGCACGACCACCTGGCTGGGATCACCGTCCTCCCCGACCATCACTTGTACGTACTCTTCTATCGGTTCCATAGCGCCCACTACCGCCGCCATGTTGCCCGGGCAGCCCAGTGCCGCCATCTTTTTTTTTTTTTTTTTCCCCGGTTGCTGTGACGACGCTCCGGTCACCTCTAGGCCGGTTTTCTCCGATCAGTGTAGTCACCGTGTGGCCGCAGCTCCAGATGGAGAGCCAGTCACGTGTCTCTGTGACAGAACCTCCCTACGGATCGCGGAAGGTCAAAAGTAAAGAGGGGCGGTATGAATCGGCGCAGTACGGAAGCCGACAGGAGGCATAAACCCCAGGGCGGGTTTTCTATTCATTCCTATCCGATAGGTTATCATGTTGGCCACTTTAAGTATGAGGCTGAATGTAAGAAATGAAAAAGAAGGACAGTGGTTAGCGAAAGAATAAATAGAAAATAACAAATAAAGTATTTATTATATATCATAAAAAATGTTACTGGCCCGTACGGGGATCGAACCCGCGACCTTGGCGTTATTAGCACCACGCTCTAACCAACTGAGCTAACCGGCCAGATGGTTATGGAGTAGACATAGCTGCATCTGGAGTTTCACTTTCTGTTCTTAGTTTAACCCCTTCATGACACAGCAATTTTTTTCTTTTTTGGGCACTTTTTTTTTTTTTGCTTCTCACATTTTAATTTTTCCACTGACAAAGTTGCATTAGGGCTTACATAGTTACATAGTTAGTACGGTCGAAAAAAGACATATGTCCATCAAGTTCAACCAGGGAATTAAGGGGTAGGGGTGTGGCGCGATATTGGGGAAGGGATGGGATTTTATATTTTTTCATATTTTTTCATGTTATTTTGTTCCAGGAATGTATCTAATCCTGTTTTAAAGCTGTTAATTTTTCCTGCTGTGACCAGTTCCTGAGGTAGACTGTTCCATAAGTTCACAGTTCTCATGGTAAAGAAGGCGTGTCGCCCCTTTTTTTGTGGGAAAAGTTGTACTTTTCATTGGCGCACTTTATTTTATAATATAATGTGTCACGGAGCCAGAAGAAGAAATCTATGTAAGTCAAAAATGAAAAAAAAAATATATTTAATTGCGCAATTTTGTGGGACAATATTTTTTTTCGGAGTTCACAATACCATAAGGGTACGTTCACACTACAGAATTCCATATTCCGCCGCTGAAACTGTTCCGCGCAAAGAAAGAACATGTTCATTCTTTACACGGATTCTGCAAGAACTGCATAGTCGTCAATGGTGACGGCTCAGTGCCCCGCAGCCCTAGCGCCAAAGTATTTTCGCCGGCGGCCACAAGACTTAATCTCCGCTCTTGCTGAATTCAGCGAGCGGAGATTCCGCAGCATGAACGCACCCTAAATCAGACATGCTATCTTTATTCTATGGATCAGTACGATCCCACCGATACCAAACTTAGTTAATTTTTGTTTCGTTTAAGGAAATAGAAAAAATAAATAGAAAACATAAAAAAGATAAAAAATACCGTATTTTTCGCCGTATAAGATGCACTTTTTCTTCCCCAAAACTGGGAGGAAAAAGTCGGTGCGTCTTATACGGCGAATACACACCTATTGCGGCGGTCCCTGCGGCCATCAACGGCCGGGACTCGTGGCTAATACAGGACATCACCGATCGCGGTGGTGCCCTGTATTAACCCTTCAGACCCGGTGCCCTGTATTAACCCTTCAAAGCTGACCGCCGCGTCTGAAGCGAAAATAACACTAACCAGGCTGTTCAGTCGGGCTGTTCGGGACCGCCACGTTGAAATCGCGGCGTCCCGAACAGCTTACAGGACACCGGGAGGGACCTTACCTGCCTCCTCGGTGTCTTCTCCGTTCAGGGATCCCCTGTATGGCCGGCGCTCTCCTTCCTCGTCATCACGTCGTCGCGTACGTGCGTCGGCGTGCGTAACGACGTGATGGCGGCGACGGAGAGCAAGGATACCCGGCCGGCAGCAGAGACGTTCCGGAGCGACGGGGACACGGCGACAGCGATGGAGCGACATCCAGGGCAGCGGTGACGGGTCCGGAGCGGCGGGGACACGTGAGTATTACCTCCTATGCAGTGGTCTTCAATCTGCGGACCTCCAGATGTTGCAAAACTACAACTCCCAGCATGCCCGGACAGCCAACGGCTGTCCGGGCATGCTGGGAGTTGTAGTTTTGCAACATCTGGAGGTCCGCAGGTTGAAGACCACTATTGGGTTCAAAATCTTTATTTTTTTAGATTTTGCACCTATAAATTGGGTGCGTCTTATACGCCGGTGCGTCCTATAGGACGAAAAATATGGTAGTTAATTGCCAGCCTTAAATGGGCACTGTCATCATCTTTTTTTTTTATATGTTGTAGTACCTATGTACTACAACTTATACTTCTATTATTATTTTTTTTTGGTGTAAATTATTTAAATTTACTGTTGAAAATCTGGCCACTAGGGGTCTCCCTTCTAGTGGCCGGCTGCATTCTGCTGTGACGTCACAGCTTAATTCGGACTGATTCCGTCCGGGCTTCAGTCCGAATTCAGTCAGCCTGCGCTCGCTTCCTGCCTGTCAATCAGACAGGTGGGGGGAGAGTTGTGAACGCCGGGGCTGCGCGCATTGGCTCCCTTGCCTCATACACCGGCCCCGCCTCCTGGCGTATATGCGCGTCAATGCGCACTAAAACTCATTGCTGCGCTGCTGCTGCCTCAGTACGCTTATGTCCTGTACTTGGTGGGTATGTCTGATCTGCGGTCTTATAGGGAGCTGTTTTGGGGAGTTGTGTTGGGGGGGGGGGGGTGGCGGCCATAACAAAGATAGATTGTTTTCAACACAGGGTGCCTCCAGTTGTTTCACCACTACAATTCCCAGCATGCCCTGACAGCCAATAGATGTCAGGGCAAGCTGGGAGTTGTTGTTGTGAAACAGCTGGAGGTACACTTTTAAGAAAACAATCTTTGGCTGTCCAGGCATGCTGGGTGTTGTAGTTTTGCAACAGCTGGAGGCACCCTGCTGGAGAAACACTGCTCTATATGGTAAACAACTCCAACTCCCAGAACTCCAAGAGTTTTACTAAATGTGAATAAGCCCCTTTCCCCAAAAAATAAGTTACCCATTTTTACCATTTATCGCAGAGTGCAGAAATGTCCGAACCAGTAAAATGAAATGTCCTGTGTGGTAACCGGTTTAAACATAAAAAAAATACTAATACCCAAAATTGTAGATTTTTGGTCACATCCCATCCCCAAAAAATTACCAAAAAAGTCACATATACGCAAAAGTGGTACTGTTAAATACACTGCTCAAAAAAATAAAAGGGAACACTAAGATAACACATCCTAGATCTGAATGAATGAACTAATCGTATGAAATACTTTCGTCTTTACATAGTTGAATGCGCTGACAACAAAATCACACAAAAATTATCAATGGAAATCAAATGTATCAACCCATGGAGGTCTGGATATGGAGTCACCCTCAAAATCACAGTGGAAAACCGCATTACAGGCTGATCCAACTTTATGTAATGTCCTTAATACAAGTCCCAATGAGGCTCAGTAGTGTGTGTGGCCTCCACGTGCCCGTATGACCTCCCTACAACGCCTGGGCATGCTCCTGATGAGGAGGAGGATGGTCTCCTGAGGGATGTCCTCCCAGACCTGGACTAAAGCATCCGCCAACTCCTGGACAGTCTGTGGTGGATGGAGCGAGACGTCCCAGATGTGCTCAATCGGATTCAGGGGAACGGGCGGCCAGTCCATAGCATCAATGCCTTCCTCTTGTAGGAACTGCTGACACACTCCAGACACATGAGGTCTAGCATTGTCTTGTATTAGGAGGAACCCAGGGCCAACTGCACCAGCATATGGTCTCACAAGGGGTCTGAGGATCTCATCTCGGTACCTAATGGCAGTCAGGCTACCTCTGGCAAGCACATGGGGAGCTGTGCGGCCCCCAAAGAAATGCCACCCCACACCATTACTGACCCACCGCCAAACCAGTCATGCAGGAGGATGTTGCAGGCAGCAGAACATTCTCCACAGCGTCTCCAGACTCTGTCACATCTGTCACATGTGCTCAGTGTGAACCTGCTTTCATCTGTGAAGAGCACAGGGCACCAGTGACGAATTTGCCAATCTTGGTGTTCTCTGGCAAATGCCAAACGTCCTGCAGGGTGTTGGGCTGTAAGCACAACCCCCACCTGTGGACGTCGGGCCCTCATACCACCCTCATGGAGTCTGTTTCTGACCGTTTGAGTGGACACATGCACATTTGTGTCCTGCTGGAGGTCATTTTGCATCTGAAATTCTGTGTACGGTTCTCATAGACAACAATGTTAAAAGAACCGCATACGTTTCGCATACGGTTTTCCAACCGGAGGCAAAAACGTGGTCGACAGCGTTTTTGCCTATTTTTTGCCGATTTTTCAACCCTAGGCAAAAACGCTGTCGACCACGCTTTTGCCTACGGTTGAAAAATCGGCAAAACCGTGTCCGAGGCAAAACGGATGCAACCGTACACAACATTTGGAATACGGTTTACAATGCATTCTCTATGCATACGGTTTCGGAAACGGTTGTATACGTTTTTTTGCGAAAAACCGTATACGGTTACCGTATTTGAAAAACGTGGTGTGAACCCAGCCTTACACAGTTTTGACTGTCCACAGTGATTTCTTATTAATCTGCTGTGCAGTGAAAAAGGTGCAAAAAAAGGCGCACACAACTTTTCTTGTGCCTTTTTACCGCAAAAAAAACTTGTTCAAACCACTAAATAAATCCCTCCCCATTGACTATAAAACGTGTACACCACAGGCAATAATGATACCGTCCCACATGTATGTACTAAACACAATCATGTTTCCTTCTCCAACACCAGCCCGGCTAGCTCAGTCGGTAGAGCATGAGACTCTTAATCTCAGGGTCGTGGGTTCGAGCCCCACGTTGGGCGAAATGTTTTCTTCTTTTATACAAGTTGTTGCTTTAATTTTCTGTACATTTTACCCATCATCAGTCCAAAATACAAAATAATACTTACATTAAAAATAAAACAACCTGTAATCTCTATAAACCACAACCAACAATGTCATTCAGAATGCAGGGTGAACAAACAGGGTTCTTCATCTACTTCTCATTATTTGAAGGGACCATTTTTGCCACCTAGTGGCCAGTCTTGAATTACCACAGTATTTAGCTACCATAAAGGGGTGGTCCAGTATAAACCAACTTATCCCCTACAGCAGTGGTACTCAACTGGTGGACCGCAGTCCAAATCCGGACCGCTGCCGCCCGTCACCCGGACCGCCTGCCGGATCTCCCCTCATTCATTTGTATTGGTATCTTTAAGACACCGATACAAATGAATAGGTGCAGCCGAAGCATGGGAAGTCCGTGCCCGGCCGCGCTTCTCCTGTGATGCAGGCGGAGCGATTAGGGCTGCCTGCATTATCTGCTCTGGCCAGGCCTGACAAGAAGAGGCCGGAGCAGCACGGGACCTGGGACGGGGAGACAAGCTCTGAGGTAAAAATTCCCCCACGTGTGACTCTCCAGTTGTTGTAGAACTACAGCTCCCATCATAACCTTCTGTCTGTGCATGATGGGAGTTGTAGTTTCCAACAGCTAGAGAATCACAGTGTCAAGGTTCATGTGGGGGCACAGTGGCATCCTTATTTCTGGGGGCACAGTATCATAATTAATTATGGGGCACAGTGGCATCATTTATTCTGAGGGCACAGTGGCATCATTAATTCTGGGGGCACAGGGCATCCTTAATTCTGGGGGCACAGTATCATAATTAATTCTGGGGGCACAGGGCATCCTTAATTCTGGGGGCACAGTATCATAATTAATTCTGAGGGCACAGGGCATCCTTAATTCTGGGGGCACAGTATCATAATTAATTCTGGGGCACAGCGGCATCCTTAATTCTGGGGGCACAGTTTAATAATTAATTCTGGGGCACAGTGGCATCCTTAATTCTGGGGGCACAGTATCATAATTAATTCTGGGGGCACAGTATCATAATTAATTCTGAGGGCACAGGGCATCCTTAATTCTGGGGGCACAGTATCATAATTAATTCTGGGGCACAGCGGCATCCTTAATTCTGGGCGCACAGTTTAATAATTAATTCTGGGGCACAGTGGCATCATTAATTCTGGGAGCACAGTGGCATCATAAATTCTGGGGGCACAGTGGCATTATTCATTGTGGGGGCATGTGGCAGTAATATTGCAGGGGAATAGCGTGTGGCAGTAATATACCAGGGGCCCAGTGTGTGGCCATATTATATTCAGGGGGTACAGTGTGTGGCAGAATTATTTTCAGGGGCACAGTTGTTGACAGTAATATACCAGGGGCCCAGTGTGTGGCAGTATTATATTCAGGGTACAGTGAGTGGCAATATTATATTCAGAGGGTACAGTGTGTGGCAGTATTATATTCAGGGGAACAGTGTGTGGCAGTATTATATTCAGGGGTACAGTGTGTGGCAGTATTATATTCAGAGGGTAAAGTGTGTGGCAGTATTATATTCAGAGGGTACAGTGTGTGGCAGTATTATATTCAGGGGTTCAGTGTGTGGCAGTATTATATTCAGGGGTACAGTGTGTGGCAGTATTATATTCAGAGGGTACAGTGTGTGGCAGTATTATATTCAGGGGTTCAGTGTGTGGCAGTATTATATTCAGGGGTACAGTGTGTGGCAGTATTATATTCAGGGGTACAGTGTGTGACAGTATTATATTCAGGGGTACAGTGTGTGACAGTATTATATTCAGGGGTACAGTGTGTGGCAGTATTATATTCAGAGGGTACAGTGTGTGGCAGTATTATATTCAGGGGAACAGTGTGTGGCAGTATTATATTCAGGGGTACAGTGTGTGGCAGTATTATATTCAGGGGTACAGTGTGTGGCAGTATTATATTCAGAGGGTACAGTGTGTGGCAGTATTATATTCAGAGGGTACAGTGTGTGGCAGTATTATATTCAGGGGTTCAGTGTGTGGCAGTATTATATTCAGGGGTACAGTGTGTGGCAGTATTATATTCAGAGGGTACAGTGTGTGGCAGTATTATATTCAGGGGTTCAGTGTGTGGCAGTATTATATTCAGGGGTACAGTGTGTGGCAGTATTATATTCAGGGGTACAGTGTGTGACAGTATTATATTCAGAGGTGCAGTGTGTGGCAGTATTATATTCAGGGGTACAGTGTGTGGCAGTATTATATTCAGAGGGTACAGTGTGTGGCAGTATTATATTCAGAGGGTACAGTGTGTGGCAGTATTATATTCAGGGGCCCAGTGTGTGGCAGTATTATATTCAGAGGGTACAGTGTGTGGCAGTATTATATTCAGAGGGTACAGTGTGTGGCAGTATTATATTCAGGGGTTCAGTGTGTGGCAGTATTATATTCAGGGGTACAGTGTGTGGCAGTATTATATTCAGGGGTACAGTGTGTGACAGTATTATATTCAGAGGTGCAGTGTGTGGCAGTATTATATTCAGGGGTACAGTGTGTGGCAGTATTATATTCAGAGGGTACAGTGTGTGGCAGTATTATATTCAGAGGGTACAGTGTGTGGCAGTATTATATTCAGGGGCCCAGTGTGTGGCAGTATTATATTCAGGGGTACAGTGTGTGGCAGTATTATATTCAGAGGGTACAGTGTGTGGCAGTATTATATTCAGAGGTGCAGTGTGTGGCAGTATTATATTCAGAGGTGCAGTGTGTGGCAGTATTATATTCAGAGGGTACAGTGTGTGGCAGTATTATATTCAGAGGGTACAGTGTGTGGCAGTATTATATTCAGAGGTGCAGTGTGTGGCAGTATTATATTCAGAGGTGCAGTGTGTGGCAGTATTATATTCAGAGGTGCAGTGTGTGGCAGTATTCAGGTCGTACATCCTCCACACTTCAGTCGCTTGTTTGCTATGGCACTGAGGCCGCTAGGTGTGAACCAGGCCTTAGCGTTCAGCTTGGACCTTTACCAGATGGCAGACCTGAATAAGCGGACCCTCACTAAAAATAGTTGAGTACCCCTGCCCTACAGTATAGGGCAGTGTTTTGCAAACAATGTGTCTCCAGCTGTGTCAAAACTACAACTCGCAACATGCCCAGACAGCCAAAAGGGGAATAAGTATCTGATTGCAGGAGATCCGACCACAGGCTCCTACCTAAAAGGGGAAACTACCTACTGGGGGAGGGGTCCTGTCTACCTACTGGATCACCTACCTATTGGGGTAAGTTCACACGGTGGAATGTTTGTGCGGAATTCCACAGGAATATTCCTCTGCAGCAGAGTCCCATTGATTTCAATGGGATTCTGGTGCACTGTTCACACGGTGGAATTTCCGCGCCAGAAACATCCCGATTCCGGCATCTGCAGAAATATAAACTTGGCTATTCTTTTTGCGGATTTAGCTCGGAAAAGCATTGCCGTCTATGAGACACCACATTTCCGTGCGGTCTTTGCGCCCGCCAAATTATTAGAATGTCCGCACGTTTTCCGTGTGTACAATCCACACATTTTACGCTGTGTGAACATTGCCTATAGGAGACGGACCTACCACTTCCCCCAAACCATTTACCTATGGATGTTACTGTATGGGACCCAAGGAGACAGTATTATTATTTGGGACAGTGCTGGAAATGGTGGAGCGCATGATTTATTCTTATTTACGTAGAGGTACTTTGGGTTTTTAGAAACTACTAGCATTAAAGGGGTTATCCAGGAAAAAAAACGTATTTTTATACATCAACTGGCTCCAGAAAGTTAAACAGATTTGTAAATTACTTATATTAAAAAAATCTTAATCCTTTCAATAATTATGAGCTGATGAAGTTGAGTTGTTCTTTTCTAAGTGCTCTCTGATGACACCTGTCTCGGGAACTGTCCAGAGCAGAAGAAAATCCCCATAGCAAACCTCTTCTACTCTGTGCAGTTCCTGAGACAGACAGAGATGTCAGCAGAGAGCACTGTTGTCAGACAGAAAAGAACAACTCAACTTCAGCAGCTGATAATTATTAGAAGGATTAAGATTTTTTTAATAGAAGTCATTTACTTTCTGGAGCCAGTTGATATATATATAAAAAAAAGTTTTTTTCCCTGGAATACCCCTTTAACCCTTTAATGAGGCAGCTTGTTTTGGCCTTAGGACAATTTTCATTATTGCATGCTGTTTTTTTTACCCACCGTTTTCTATTTATGGGGCCAAATGATTTGCACAGTGACACCTTTCATTTTACTATAAAAAGTACAGCGTAATGGGAAAAAATATTTGTGGGGGGAAATGAATTAAAAACTGCAACTCTACTATACAGTCCTATGTAAATAACATCACTCCCTCTACTATACAGTCCCATGTAAATAACATCACTCCCTCTACTACACAGTCCCATGTAAATAACATCACTCCCTCTACTATACAGTCCCATGTAAATAACATCACTCCCTCTACTATACAGTCCCATGTAAATAACATCACTCCCTCTACTATACAGTCCCATGTAAATAACATCACTCCCTCTACTATACAGTCCCATGTAAATAACATCACTACCTCCTCTATGCAGTCCCATGTAAATAACATCACTCCCTCTACTACACAGTCCCATGTAAATAACATCACTCCCTCTACTATAAAGTCCAGTCCCATGTAAATAACATCACTCCCTCTACTATACAGTCCCATGTAAATAACATCACTCCCTCTACTATACAGTCCTATGTAAATAACATCACTCCCCCTACTAAACAGTCCCATGTAAATAACATCACTCCCTCTACTATACAGTCCTATGTAAATAACATCACTCCCTCTACTATACAGTCCCATGTAGATAACATCACTCCCCCTACTAAACAGTCCCATGTAAATAACATCACTCCCTCTACTATACAGTCCTATGTAAATAACATCACTCCCCCTACTAAACAGTCCCATGTAGATAACATCACTCCCCCTACTATACAGTCCCATGTAAATAACATCACTCCCTCCTCTATACAGTCCCATGTAAATAACATCACTCCATCTACTATACAGTCCTATGTAAATAACATCACTCCCTCTACTATACAGTCCCATGTAAATAACATCACGCCCTTCTCTATACAGTCCCATGTAAATAACATCACTCCCTCTACTATACAGTCCTATGTAAATAACATCACTCCATCTACTACACAGTCCCATGTAAATAACATCACTCCCTCTACTATACAGTCCCATGTAAATAACATCACTCCCTCTACTATACAGTCCCATGTAAATAACATCACTCCCTCTACTATACAGTCCCATGTAAATAACATCACTACCTCCTCTATGCAGTCCCATGTAAATAACATCACTCCCTCTACTACACAGTCCCATGTAAATAACATCACTCCCTCTACTATAAAGTCCAGTCCCATGTAAATAACATCACTCCCTCTACTATACAGTCCCATGTAAATAACATCACTCCCTCTACTATACAGTCCTATGTAAATAACATCACTCCCCCTACTAAACAGTCCCATGTAAATAACATCACTCCCTCTACTATACAGTCCTATGTAAATAACATCACTCCCTCTACTATACAGTCCCATGTAGATAACATCACTCCCCCTACTAAACAGTCCCATGTAAATAACATCACTCCCTCTACTATACAGTCCTATGTAAATAACATCACTCCCCCTACTAAACAGTCCCATGTAGATAACATCACTCCCCCTACTATACAGTCCCATGTAAATAACATCACTCCCTCCTCTATACAGTCCCATGTAAATAACATCACTCCATCTACTATACAGTCCTATGTAAATAACATCACTCCCTCTACTATACAGTCCCATGTAAATAACATCACTCCCCCTACTAAACAGTCCCATGTAAATAACATCACTCCCTCTACTATACAGTCCCATGTAAATAACATCACTCCCTCTACTATACAGTCCTATGTAAATAACATCACTCCCTCTACTATACAGTCCTATGTAAATAACATCACTCCCCCTACTAAACAGTCCCATGTAAATAACATCACTCCCTCTACTATACAGTCCTATGTAAATAACATCACTCCCTCTACTATACAGTCCCATGTAGATAACATCACTCCCCCTACTAAACAGTCCCATGTAAATAACATCACTCCCTCTACTATACAGTCCTATGTAAATAACATCACTCCCCCTACTAAACAGTCCCATGTAGATAACATCACTCCCCCTACTATACAGTCCCATGTAAATAACATCACTCCCTCCTCTATACAGTCCCATGTAAATAACATCACTCCATCTACTATACAGTCCTATGTAAATAACATCACTCCCTCTACTATACAGTCCCATGTAAATAACATCACGCCCTTCTCTATACAGTCCCATGTAAATAACATCACTCCCTCTACTATACAGTCCTATGTAAATAACATCACTCCATCTACTACACAGTCCCATGTAAATAACATCACTCCCTCTACTATACAGTCCCATGTAAATAACATCACTCCCTCTACTATACAGTCCCATGTAAATAACATCACTCCCTCTACTATACAGTCCCATGTAAATAACATCACTACCTCCTCTATGCAGTCCCATGTAAATAACATCACTCCCTCTACTACACAGTCCCATGTAAATAACATCACTCCCTCTACTATAAAGTCCAGTCCCATGTAAATAACATCACTCCCTCTACTATACAGTCCCATGTAAATAACATCACTCCCTCTACTATACAGTCCTATGTAAATAACATCACTCCCCCTACTAAACAGTCCCATGTAAATAACATCACTCCCTCTACTATACAGTCCTATGTAAATAACATCACTCCCTCTACTATACAGTCCCATGTAGATAACATCACTCCCCCTACTAAACAGTCCCATGTAAATAACATCACTCCCTCTACTATACAGTCCTATGTAAATAACATCACTCCCCCTACTAAACAGTCCCATGTAGATAACATCACTCCCCCTACTATACAGTCCCATGTAAATAACATCACTCCCTCCTCTATACAGTCCCATGTAAATAACATCACTCCATCTACTATACAGTCCCATGTAAATAACATCACTCCCTCTACTATACAGTCCCATGTAAATAACATCACTCCCTCTACTATACAGTCCCATGTAAATAACATAACTCCCTCCTCTATACAGTCCCATGTAAATAACATCACTACCTCTACTATACAGTCCCATGCAAATAACATCACTCCCTCTACTGTACAGTCCCATGTAAATAACATCACTCCCTCTACTACACAGTCCCATGTAAATAACATCACTCCCTCTACTATACAGTCCCATGTAAATAACATCACTCCCTCTACTATAAAGTCCAGTCCCATGTAAATAACATCACTCCCTCTACTATACAGTCCCATGTAAATAACATCACTCCCTCCTCTATACAGTCCCATGTAAATAACATCACTACCTCTACTATACAGTCCCATGTAAATTACATCACTCCCTCCTCTATACAGTCCCATGTAAATGACATAATTCTCTCCTTCGGTCTCCTCGTCATGCAGTCCTATGTAAATAACGACACATCCCTCCCCTCCCCTCCCCTCCACTACAGTCTCCTCTAAAGCCCGCCCCCTTCCTCCTCCTCGCGTGACGTGCGCATGTCACGTGCCCACCTGACGTCACACGATCCCTAACGACAGTAGCATTTAGCCTTTCCCTTAGTGACAGGCAGAGGCCGCGGTGTCACAGGGTTGCGGTTGCCTAGGAGACGTACAACATGGCGCCCTGACTGCAGTTCCCTGCTCTCCCGGAGTGACTGAATGACCCGGAGAAGACGGGGATGGGGGAGACATAATGCCAGTGCGGGCCCGGTGTGTGACAGCCTCCTCCGTGTGACCGGCGGCCACCATGAACAGTAAGTGTTCTAGTCACATGAAGGAATTAGATATAATAAGATTATTATACAAATATTATAATCTCCAGTCTTATACTATAACATAGGCGTCTATTACAGCGTATCCCCTCGGGTGGTGACGTGTCGTCCCTAAGGCACCCAGTCACGTGACCAATTCGTCCATAGGCGGTGCAAGAACTAGTAGAAGCTGCAGTCACATGACCAGGTCACATGACCAATTCATCCGTCTGTGGCGCAAGACTTTATTACAGTGGTCTTCAACCGTTCAGAACTACGACTCCCGTCATGCAGGGTGTTGTAAGTTTCGCAATGGCTGGAGAGCTGCGAATTAGAGATCGCTGTATTGTTGTCGCAAAACTACAACTCCCAGCATGCCCGGACAGCCGAAGGCTGTCCGGGCATGCTGGGAGTTGTAGTTTTGCGACAGTAGGAGGTCCACAGTTCGGAGACCACAACGAAACTGAAGTCGCAGGACTGGGTCACGTGACATCACTACGGACGTAATTTATAGCGCCAAAAATTCATACAGTTCTTCATTTTGGTAATTTGGAAATAGGTGTTGTGTTTTTCTGTGACTTTGGTCTGATAATCTGGCACCTGCGGTCTAGTCCTCCCCCCCCACCCACCCCAAAAAAAAGTGTGTATTAACATTGGCTTTTTTTTTTCCCCCCCCTGTATTTCGATTCAAGTATTTGGGGTGGGTGCGGGGGCACGGCATTTAAAAGGCCAATATTAAAGACCCATTCGGGAAGATTTATTAAAACGTGTGAAAGACTGCTACTAAGCCTAAATAGTCACAAAAGGCAAAAAAAAAAAAAAAATAAAATAATAAAAAAAATTGTACTTTCCACAACCGCTCATAGTCTTGTAAAGCACATAGGTTGTAGAGCGCTGCTGGAGATAATGTATTAATGAGATTTTTAATTGTTCGTTTGCTTTTCTTTCCTTTTCCATTTTTTTTTTTTTTATTTATTTATTAATTTTATTTATTTATTTTAAATATCCAGGATATAAAACAATCCAGAAAATAGGGGAAGGGACGTTTTCGGAAGTTGTGAAGACCCAAAGTTTAAAAGACGGACAGTACTACGCGTGCAAGAAGATGAAGCAGCTGTATAAGAGGTGCGCATGTCAGGACTGTCCTATAGTAATGTATAATGTACACACTAGGATGGGTTCACGTTTGTTTCTATTCTCCGCTTCATTTGTATTCTCCGCTTCATTTCCCTTTATTTGATCTGTTCAGGCATCAGAAAAAATGTAAATAAACTGATCTCTATTGATTCATTGGGACCGTTTTAGTATCATTTCAGGCCAGTTTGCATCCGTTCTGTTTTTTTTTTTTTTTTTTAATTGACCAAAAAGGGGGGGGGGGGGGGGAAGTGCTTCTATGGTTTCCTTTTTCAAACAAAACAGACAACAAACAGAAATGAAACGTCCATTCAAAATTTTACATTGAAGTCTATGGCGATGGATGCAAATGGTTGAGCGTTCCGTTTGCACCAGTTTGACATCTGTCTTTACTAGTATCCGTTCTGAACAGATTCTAAATTTAGATGTAAACACGGCCTCATCCCGCATCATAGGGATCATCAAATGTTCATTAGAGAACTACAACAAACAAAACCCAAAATAACATTTTCTGCTCTCACTATTAACTGGATAGGTGATACATTTTAGATGGGTGAAGAGCCTAAATGCCGGGACCCTTAGGCTAAGTTTCTGCTTGTTTTTTGGTTTGAAAAAAACGCAAGAAAAAACGCCAGTGCAATTTCCTGCGTCTGGCGTTTTTTCTGGCGTTTTTTCATTTGTGTGGAAATTGCACCTTGGCAGTTTTTTTGGGGTTCCAAAAAAATAAATAAATAAAAAGAAGAGGATGCAGTAGTGATGGAAAAAATTTAATCTAACGAAATTTATATATTTTATAACAAAATTGTAATACATTTTTAATAAAGTGTGTGTTTCACTGTTTTTCCTCTATTTAAAAAAAAAAAAAATTTTTAGGTACCGTAGTACTACTACTCCCAGCATGGAACAGACTGTTCCATGATGGGAGTAGTAGTACCTGTACTAATAGACATATCGCCCGGGGTGTTAGTCCTGACACCCGATGGGATCGTCCATAATATAGCAGAGATGCGGAGCGGCTCTATACAGCGCTCACATCTCTGCTCTATACTCCGGCCAGCAGTGGCGTTGCTAGGGTTGGTGTCACCCGGTGCGGTAGAAAATGGTGTCACCCCCATACCTACCCCCCCCCCCCCCCCTCAGTAAGTTTTCAGCCTGTTGTGACGGACACCACTGTTGTAGCGCATTGTGAGAAATTCCAGTATAACAATCAGATATACCAGTTGCCACAGAATGGGAAAGTGTTAAAGAAGTTTTCACCATTGAAATATACAGCTCCCAGAATTACTTAAAGGGGTACTCCACTGGAAAACATTTACTTTTATATCAACTGGTGCCAGAAAGTTAAACAGATTTTTAAATGACTTCTATTTAAATCTTAATACTTACAGTACTTATAAGCTGGTGTATGCTCCACAGGAAGTTGTGTAGTTCTTTCCAGTCTGACCACAGTGCTATTTGCTGACACCTCTGTCCATGTCAGGAACTGTCCAGAGCAGGATAGGTTTGTTATGGGGATTTGCTCCTACTATGGACAGTTCTTGACATGGACAGAGGTGTCAGCACAGAGCACTGTGGTCAGAAAGAAAATAAATTAAAAAGGAAAATAACTTCCTGTGAATCGCTTATACAGCAGCTAATAAGTACTGGAAGGATTAAGATTTTTAAATAGAAGTAATTTACAAATCTGTTTAACTTTGTAGCACCAGCTGATTAAAAAAATGTTTTCCAGTAGAGTACCCCTGTGAGCAGTGGTGAGGTTATGCTGGGAGCTGTAGTTTCACTGACCTAACTGTAGAACTGACAAGTGACTACAGCTCTGATGTAGAGAGGAGAATGTACAATGGTATCAGTGACTACAGGTGACATCTTCTCTATAGTGAGGAGAATACACAATGATATCTGACTACAGGTGACGTCTTCTCTATAGTGAGGAGAATACACAATGATATCAGTGACTACAGGTGACGTCTTCTCTATAGTGAGGAGAATGTACAATGATATCAGTGACTACAGGTGACGTCTTCTCTATAGTGAGGAGAATACACAATGATATCAGTGACTACAGGTGACATCTTCTCTATAGTGAGGAGAATACACAATGATATCAGTGACTACAGGTGACGTCTTTTCTATAGTGAGGAGAATACACAATGATATCAGTGACTACAGGTGACGTCTTCTCTATAGTGAGGAGAATGTACAATGATATCAGTGACTACAGGTGACGTCTTCTCTATAGTGAGGAGAATGTACAATGATATCAGTGACTACAGGTGACGTCTTCTCTATAGTGAGGAGAATACACAATGATATCAGTGACTACAGGTGACGTCTTCTCTATAGTGAGGAGAATACACAATGATATCAGTGATTACAGGTGACGTCTTCTCTATAGTGAGGAGAATGTACAATGATATCAGTGACTACAGGTGACGTCTTCTCTATAGTCTTTCCTTATCTAATTCAGATGGTACATACCGCCAGGACTTGATCCAGCTAAAACTTCTCTCTGCAGAATGTGACGCCCAGACGTCTCCTCTCTATGTCAGCGCATTCTCATCCTCTATATGAAAACAATTATTATTATAAACCTGCCAGACACTGTATCCTCTAAATAGAATACTACTATACATTATACTCTTTGATTATAAACCTTCCATACACCATACCCACTGAATATAATACTACCACACACTGTACATTCTGAATATAATACCAACACATACTGTACCCTCTGAATATAAATCTGCCACATACTGTACCCCTGAATATAATACCGCCACACACTGTACCCACTGAATATAATACTACCACATACTGTACCCTCTGAATATAATACTACCACAAACTGCGCCCTCTGAATATAAATCTGCCACATACTGTACCCTCTGAATATAAATCTGCCACATACTGTACCCTCTGAATATAAATCCGCCACATACTGTACCCTCTGAATATAAATCTGCCACATACTGTACCCCTGAATATAAATCTGCCACATACTGTACCCCTGAATATAAATCTGCCACATACTGTACCCCTGAATATAAATCTGCCACATACTGTACCCCTGAATATAATACCGCCACATACTGTACCCTCTGAATATAATACTACCACCCACTGCGCCCTCTGAATATAATACTTAGAGATGAGCAAACTACAGTAAATTCAACTCGTCACAAACTTCTCTGCTCGGCAGTTGATGACTTTTCCTGCATAAATTAGTTCAGCTTTCAGGTGCTCCGGTGGGCTGGAAAACGTGGATACAGTCCTAGGAGACTCTTTCCTAGGAATGTATCCACCTTTTCCAGCCCACCGGAGCACCTGAAGGCTGAACTAATTTACGCAGGATAAGTCATCAACTGCCGAGCCGAGAAGTTTGTGACGAATCGAATTTACTGTAAGTTCGCTCATCTCTAATAATACTACCACAAACTGCGCCCTCTGAATATAATACTACAACAAACTGCGCCCTCTGAATATAATACTACCACAAACTGCGCCCTCTGAATATAATACTACCACCCACTGTGCCCTCTGAATATAATACTACCACAAACTGCGCCCTCTGAATATAACGTTGCCATACAGTGCACCCTCTGAATATAATACCAGAACCGCAGTAACACCCCTCAACATCCGTTAGCTGATGCTATTACGACGGGAGGGGGGTATTGGTGGTGTTGCTAGTGGATGATGGGGGTGCTACTACTCGGGGGGTGTTGCTGGTGGATGATGAGGGTGCTACTAGCCATCCTCCCTGGCAGTATCCTCCCCATCATCCATCGGCAGGATCATCCTCCTGGCAGGAGCACCGCCATCATCCACCATCAGGATCTGCTGATGGAGGTGCTGCTGGGGGGGGGGGTTGCTGGTGGATGATGAGGGTGCTACTGCCAGGGGGGGAGCATTAGGTAGGCAGCAGTTCCCCCACATTAGGTAGGTCGCAGTTTCCCCACATTAGGTAGCATCTATTCCCCACATTAGGCAGCATAGATTCCCCACATTTGGTACCAGTTCCCCCACATTAGGTAGGTACCAGTTACCCCACATTAGGTAGCACAGATTCCCCACATTAGGTAGCAATTTCCCCACATTAGGTAGCACAGATTCCCCACATAAGGTAGCATAGACTCCCCACATAAGGTAGCATAGACTCCCCACATAAGGTAGCATAGACTCCCCACACTTGGTAGTAGTTTCCCCACATTAGGCCGCAGGTTCCCTTGCAGGTTCCCCACAATGGGTCAAAGTCTCCCCACAATAGATTGCTGGTTATACCACCCCCCCCCCCCCACACACACACACAAAAAACACATACAACACAGAGAGACACACACACAAACACACACACACACAGTCACACACACACACACACACAGAGTCACACAGTCACACACACACAGAGTCTCATACACACACACAGTCACATACACAAACATAGATAGAGACAGACACACACACTCACCCATCCAGCGCAGCGCTCCTTCTCACCGGGCGCCGTGCGAGTGACGTAACTGACGTCCTCCTGCGCGGCCATGCGGTGTGACGTCAGGCCGGCGCAGACGTGGGAGCGGAGGCCGGGCACAATGCTGGTGAAGGTGAGGGGGGGGGGGTGTGATGATGGACGGGCGCACAGTGCAGGAGAAAGAGGGGGGTTGCTGACGGACGGGCGCACCGCCCACACAGCGCGGGGGGGGGGGGGGTGCTGACGGACGGGAGGCCGGTCGGGCACAGATGGGGGGGGGGGGGCTACGGAGCGTCTTGGTGTCACCCCATTAGGTTGGTGTCACCCGGTGCGGGCCGCACCCCCCGCACCCGGGTCGCAACGCCACTGCCGGCCAGTGATGTGAATATTTTCCGCCCAGAGTGGTGATGGGCCGGATGGTTGCAGCCAATCACAGCTCTCAGAGGAAAATATAAATGAGGGAGTAGCCGGCCGGAGTATAGTGCAGAGATGCGAGCGCAGGAGATAGCCGCTCCATCTCTGCCATAGATAGGACAATCGCATTGGGTGTGTCAAAAGTGATACCCGCTGTGATATGTCCTTACCTGCAGCTACTACTAATCCCAACATGGAGCACACTCTGCTCCATGCTGGGAGCTGTAGTACCTGCATTAATAGACAGATCGCAACAGGTGTCAGAAGTTACTTGCTGCAATCTGTCTATTAATGCAGGTACTACAGCTCCCAGCATGGAGCAGAGTGGGTGGGGTAGTAGTACCTGCAGTTAAGGAAAGATGACAGTGGATGTCACTCCTGACACCCGCTGTGATCCTCCTGTATAATGTATAGATGCGGTGGCCGCTCTTCTATGGTCCCCTGCACTGACGCATATATACACATATTCATATTTCCCACAGAGTTGTGATTGGTTGGAACCTTCTGGCCAATCACAGCTCTGCAGGAAATATGAATAGGTGTATATATACATCAGTGCAAGGGACCATAGAAGAGCGGCCGCCGCATCTATACATTATACAGGGGGATCGCAACGGGTGATCTGTCAATTAGTACAGGTACTACTACTCCCATCATGGAACAGTGTGTTCCATGCTGGGAGTAGTAGTACTGCCTAAAAAAAAATTAAAAAGTTGAAAAACACGCACACACTACATTTTTATTATTGTCGGCTACATTTTTAGATCCCTGTTTTTTAAAATTTATAAAAATTTTGTTATAAAAAAGATACATTTTGTTAGATACAATTTTTTTTCCTTCACTACTGTATCTTTTTTTTTTTTTTTTTTTATGGTACCCTACGAAATGTTATTAAAAAAGGTATCTTTTTTTTCTGATGAGGAATGGGCACGTTGCTTCCAATTAACCCATAAAGCGGTGATTGCCTCTAAATCTCAAGAAACATGCTACAAAATTCTGTCTAGGTGGTACCGAGTGCCCTCGCAATTGCATCGCTGGTATCCCTCTGTTCCCAGCTCGTGTTGGAGATGTGGCAATGCTGAGGGTACGATGTCGCACATATGGTGGGGTTGCCCGGTCCTCATGAGATTCTGGAGGGTGGTTCTTCAGGTGGTGGCTGAGGTCACTGGAGTACAGGTTCCTCATACCCCGGAGGCTATCCTACTTTTTATGTTTCCCATGGCGCTAGCGACATATAAACGGTCCTTAGTGAGACACCTATTGTAGGCTGCCAAATCAGTTATCCCTAGGAGGTGGAAGTCCCCCTGACCCTCCTAGTATTGAAGAATGGATGGCCGAAGTAGCACAAACATGGAGGAATTACTGGCTGTCGTCCCGGAGGATGTTATGAGACCAGGCGCGACTTGGCTCCCCTGGGGTGAATTTTGCTCTTCTGGAAGGTATAGGTCCTTACCATAGGGAGCACCGTTTTTTTTTAATTTTTTTTTAAATTTCGCCTTTGCCTGCCTTTTTCAGTCCCTTACCCGCGTGTTTACTGACAGATTCTTGCTCTTGAATCACATCCCACGCTCTCTGCTGGTGATCGGTTCCGCGGCCTCTGACTATGTGTTTCTTTATTTGTATTTACTTTCTGCTGCGCTGTTTTTCCTTTTTTGTGCTTTTTCACCTTTGCTTTCTCTCTTTCTGTGTTATTGCGTGTGTATGTGCCCTTCTTTTGCTCTTACCCTACTTATACTGGTGTTCGATACATGATGATACTCTGATAATGTAGACTCGTGCATCTAGTGAACAGCTGACCCATTTGTTATTATCTGTATCTGGATTGTTGAGCAGTATGCTGGCTCGCTCTTATATCCTGAATGCGTTTTCTGTTCTTTATATATTTCATGCTATTTGTTTGATGCGCGCTTTTTCCATTGCACTTTTGTGGAACGATTGGTATATTACTGTATTTTGTTGCCCCCCGCAGACTCGGCCTACCCTGGCTGTCGGGCTTGTATATTGTTCACATGTTTATGTATATCTCTGATCATTATTTTCCGAAATAAAAACCCTTTTGAATTTGAAAGAAAAATAGGTATCTTTTTGCTAAAGTAAAAAAAAAAGAATAAAAACCGCCTGCAAAAACGCCAAAGTTAAAACCCACGTATAGTTTTTCTTGGCGTTTTTTCACTCCCATAGACTTCTATGAGAGAAAAACGCCACGATTTTGACAAAAAAATCCCCAGTGGCTCAACATGCTGCGATTTTGGAAAACCGCCAAAAAAGAGTGAAAAAACGCCAAAAGGATGAAAAAATTTTAAACGCTAAAGTGAAAAATAAGTGGAATAAGAATTTTGCGATTTCTCATTGATTTACAGCTAACATCGGGCCGCAGCGTTTTTTGGCTGAAAAAACACCATGCGAAAGAATAGGTGTTTTTCTTGGCGTTTTTCCCACACACAAAAAAAAGTAGAAACTTTGCCTTGGGAGACCTCATCACCTTAGGCGGCTTTCACACTATGAATTTCTCCGTTTAGGAACTTCGGTCAGAAGTACCGTCACTACAGCTGCGAAACCCGGCCGTTACAAAACCACTGACGGCCGTGACTAAATTGCATTGCAGCCTATGGGGTTTTGTAACTGCCCGTTTGCACCCGTATATGCCCGTAATTCATTACGGGCGCTATACAATGACGGGACATCGTGGCTGAAAAATTACTGCATGCATCCGGTATCGGGTAGCCGGGTCACGGCATTCGGCGCTGGTATATGGCAGTTTCGCACGATAGTGCGTGCTGCTTCCGGCCTCCAATTTACAAAGATTTGTAAATGACTTCTATTAAAAAAATCTTTACCCTTCCAGTACTTTTTAGCAGCTGTATGCTACAGAGGAAACTCTTTTTCTTTCTGAATTTCTCTTTTGTCTTGTCCTCAGTGCTCTCTGCTGACACCTCTGTCTGTATCAGGAACTGTCCAGAGCAGGAGAAAATACCCATTGCAAACCTATCCTGCTCTGGACAGTTCCTGACACATACAGAGGTGTCAGCAGAGAGCACTGTGGACAAGACAAAAAAAAAAGAAATTCAAAAAGAAAAGAATTTCCTCTGTAGCATGCAGCTGCAAAAAAGTACTGGAAGGGTAAAGATTTTTTTTAATAGAAGTAATTTACAAATCTGTTTAACTTTTTGGCACCAGTTGAGATATAAATTTTTATTTTTTTCCCCACACCGGAGTACCCCTTTAATGTATGCTGTGTTGGGGATGGGTCTCAAAGGGCTTATCTCAGGTTGGGTGGCTGCATTTAGTGATGTAACATGAGAAATCCGTCTCACCACCCCTATGTAGTGCACGGATCTGTGCCCGGCAAGGCACGCCATTTGCAGAGAAGAACGATGATCCAGCACTTAAACGATAGCTTTATTGAAGATCACTTGACACTGTTAAAACCGACCATACCATCAGACGCGTTTCGAGCGCATTGTTTTCAAGTGCTGGATCATCGTTCTTCTCTGCATTTAGTGATGTACTCTGAAGCTACCTACCACAATACCATTCATAGTAACCCCTTAACGACGCAGAACGTATATTTACGTCCTGCGCCGGCTCCCGCGATATGAAGCGGGATCACGCCGCGATCCCGCATCATATCGCGTCGGTCCTGGTGCTCATCAACGGCCGGGACCCGCGGCTAATACCACACATCGCCGATCGCTGCGATGTGCGGTATTAACCCTTTAGAAGCGGCGGTCAAAGCTGACCGCCGCTTCTAAAGTGAAAGTGAAAGTGACCCGGCTGCTCAGTCGGGCTGTTCGGGACCGCCGCGGTGAAATCGCGGCGTCCCGAACAGCTGACCGGACACCGGGAGGGCCCTTACCTGCCTCCTCGGTGTCCGATCGGCGAATGACTGCTCCGTGCCTGAGATCCAGGCAGGAGCAGTCAAGCGCCGATAACACTGATCACAGGCGTGTTAATACATGCCTGTGAACTGTGTAAAAGATCAGTGTGTGCAGTGTTATAGGTCCCTATGGGACCTATAACACTGCAAAAAAAAAGTGTTAATAAAGGTCATTTAACCCCTTCCCTAATAAAAGTTTGAATCACCCCCCTTTTCCCATAAAAAAAATAACAGTGTAAAAAAATAAATAAAAATAAACATACGTGGTATCGCCGCGTGCGTAAATATCTGAACTATAAAAATATATCATTAATTAAACCGCACGGTCAATGGCGTACGCGCAAAAAAATTCCAAAGTCAAAAAAAGAGCATTTTTGGTCACTTTTAATACCATTAAAAAATGAATAAAAAGTGATCAAAAAGTCCGATCAAAACAAAAATCATCCGGATAAAAACTTCAGATCACGATGCAAAAAATGAGTCCTCATACCGCCCTGTACGTGGAAAAATGAAAAAGTTATAGGGGTCAGAAGATGACATTTTTAAACGTATAAATTTTCCTGCATGTAGTTATAATTTTTTTCAGAAGTGCGACAAAATCAAACCTATATAAGTAGGGGATCATTTTAACCGTATGGACCTACAGAATAATGATAAGGTGTAATTTTTACCGAAATATGCACTGCGTGGAAACGGAAGCCCCCAAAAGTTACAAAATGGCGTTTTTTCTTCGATTTATTATTTTTTTTTTTTTCCGTTTTGCCGTGCATTTTAGGGTAAAATGACTAATGTCACTGCAAAGTAGAATTGGCGATGCAAAAAATAAGCCATAATATGGATTTTTAGGTGAAAATTTAAAGGGTTATGATTTTTAAAAGGTAAGGAGGAAAAAACTAAAGTGCAAAAAACTGAAAAACCCTGAGTCCTTAAGGGGGTAATGTGACCTCTGCACCCCTTAGGCCATATTCAAACTGCAAAATCTCTATGTGGAAGCTTCCACGGAAATCTTTCTACATGAAGTTCGGCAGTTTCACCTAATGTTTTATCATTTAGCACATAATTGTACATGTTGTTTTAACAAGTGAAACTTTATTCATAATGGAGTGAAAAAGTTAAAAACATATATGGTTGTATTCTTAAAAACGGATGCAACCGGATATCATTTTTGAAAAACCGTATATGGGTTAAAACTTGGACACACGTTTTGATACAGTTTAGTCAGGTTTTTAGGAATCTGTTTCTCATCAAAAACCTGATATGGGAACTGTATTGTGAAAACGTGATGTGAACCCAGCCAATTCGGGATCAATGAAGTGCCTTGTGACCACTTTTATTGCTGCTGTGTTTAAACTTTTTTTTTTTTTTTTTTTTTTTTAATATTTTTATTAAATTAAATTTATTATTTGGTTTTTTATTTATTTATTTATTTTTAAAGCTTTATTAGAAATTCTTGCATCTCTGACATCTGTATCATCCACATCCAGGAGTCCTTGAAGAAAATCACTGCCAGGGAAATTCCATTATGCACAATACTTGTAGATTATGATTAGAGATGAGCGAATTTACAGTAAATTCGATTTGTCACAAACTTCTCGGCTCGGCAGTTGATGAATTTTCCTGCATAAATTAGTTCAGCTTTCCGGTACTCCGGTGGGCTGGAAAAGGTGGATACAGTCCTAGGAGACTCTTTCCTAGGACTGTATCCACCTTTTCCAGCTCACCAGAGCACCTGAAAGCTGAACAAATTTACGCAGGAAAAGTCAGCAACCGCCGAGCCGAGAAGTTCATGACGAATCGAATTTACTGTAAGTTTGCTCATCTCTAATTATGATCCTTTCTAGTCTTGTTGTTTGATGTCAGATTATAAGACAAAGCATCTTGTGGTTTGTAGGGATCGGTCACACAATACATTACAGGTCCCTTGCAACCGCTTGTGTTCCCCACATGGTGATGTCATACCTCACTCTGGCCAGCAGGTGGCAGTGTCTGCTGTACAGGTCCATAGGCCGATGACTAGTAAACAAGTGAGATTTCATGTGCACCCGACACCATGACAAGTAGTGAATGGAAGAGGGGGGGGGGGGAGTCGTAACACTGGGACGCTGGGAGTAATTGTAATAAAACTAATAATGTTTGCTTAGCCTTATATAAAACAACCCTCCTAGACACACTTCACCGCTTGGTTGCATGTATGTTAATTCTTTGTAACAAGAAGTAACGTACATCGTCTTGTTGAATCCTACTACTCCCTTTGCCATCGCCTTTTCTCTCAAAACTATCGTACGAAAAAAACCAGTGCCACACCTGTCCTCAGGTTGTGTATGGTATTACAACTTGGCTCCGTTCCCGTCACTCGAACTGAGCTGTAATACCACACACTACCACACTAATCCAGTGTCTGCTGTTGCAAAACTACAACTCCCAGCATGCCCGGACAGCCGTTGGCTGTCCGGGCATGCTGTGAGTTGTAGTTTTGCAACAGCTGGAGGCACCCTGGTTGGGAAACACTGTCCTTAACCCTCATCTCCCCAATGTGCCAGTAAGTGGGCCATAGTACACCCTGCCTCTTAGCTGCTTGTTGAACTCTTAGCTGCTTATCGTGCTTTTTCTGATAGTAATACAAATTGTTCTTCTCTAGCATTGAGCAGGTAAACAATGTGAGAGAGATTCAGGCGCTGCGAAGACTGAGCCCGCACCCCAATATCCTCATGCTGCATGAAGTGCTCTAGTAAGTGTCCTCCTTTACTTATTGTGCCTTGAGATCCTCATATAAAATGCATAGTATATGAATATATATACACTCACACACATTTAGTGTGTGTATATATACAGTGTGTGTGTGTGTGTGTGTGTGTGTGTGTATGTATGTATGTATGTATGTATATATATATATATATATATATATATATATATATATATATATATATAATCTGCTATTTGCTTCAATATCTTTGTCTATGCTCACACCACCATTTAAGGGCAACGCCAAGTACTTGATTTAAAAAAAACATTATATATATATATATATATATATAATTTTTGTATTTATTTATTTTTTTTAAATCAAGTACTTGGCATTGCCCGTTCTTACTTCCCAAACCTTTGTGGTAAAGGAGAAAAGCAACAACAACGCTTTTGTCCTCATATCCCATCACCCCGCACTAACTATTCTTTGCACCTGCCTGCCGGACAGTCCGCATGTTGTTTAAAAGTCCCGGGCAATCTCAGCAGCCCAAGAGTAAAGAGATCAGGAGATGTAGTGGAAGTACCTAGACTTGCATGGGACTTCAGACATAACCCCCCCCCCCTCTCGCATAAGGGGGCGGGTTAGGGTTGATATAAAGGGGTACTCTGATAAAAACATCTTATCCCCTATCCAAACGATAGGGGGTAAGATGTTAGATCGCGGGGGTCCCGCCACTGGGGACCCCTGCGATCTCCGTGCCGGCAGTGTCACGCCACGCCCCCTCTATTCATGTCAGTGGGAGGAGGCCGGACGGCTATGACGTAGCTGTCACGCCTCCTCCCATAGAAGTGAATGGAGGGGGCGCGGCGGCCGCATCGCCAGTCATCGGGCACGGAGTGTAGCATCGGTACACATTGTATAAAGCCTATTTAACTACCATTTTGTTTTTTATTATTTTACAATGTGTGAACATAGCACAAATGACACCAGTTTTAGGCTACGTTGAGCCTACAGGAGAATTCATTTATAGATTGTAACAAGCTTTTAGTTTGAGCAGAACTATGGAGGAGATTTATCAAAACCTGTGAGAGGAAAAGTTGCCCATCGCAACCAATCAGATCACTTCTTCCATTTTGCAGAGGTCTTTTTAAAAATGAAAGAAGAAATCTGATTGGATGCTATGGGCAACTGGACAACTTTTCCTCTGGACAGGTTTTGATAAATCTCCCCCTTTGTGCTTAAAGATATAAAGTCGTAAATAGAACAACGGCACTCACGCACTGCACGGGAAAATCCGGCTTCTTTATTTAAATTTCAGGACATATCAGGTCATACAATGAGTCCCATTCATTCTGCTCCCTCATTTTATGGCCTGATATGTCCTGAAATTTAAATAAAGAAGCCGGATTTTACTGTGCAGTTTGTGAGTGCCGTTGTCCTCTATACTACTTTATACCTGTAAATGAAATGGACTGCTGCTGTTTACAGCTGAGCACCCAGGATATGCTGCATTAAAGGGGTACTCCAGTGGAAAAAAAATATTTTTAATCATCTGGTGCCAGAAAATTAAGCAGATTTGTAAATGACTTCTATTAAAAATTCTTAATCCTTCCTGTACTTATTAGCGGCTGTATACTACAGAGGAAATTCTTTTCTTTTTGGATTTCTTTTCTGTCACGACCACAGTGCTCTCTGCTGACACCTCTGTCCATTTTAGGAACTGTCCAGAGTAGGAGAAAATCCCCATAGCAAACCTATCCTGCTCTGGACAGTTCCTAAAATGGACAGAGGTGTCAGCAGAGAGCACTGTGGTTGTGACAGAAAAGAGATCCAAAAAGAAAAGAATTTCCTCTGTAGTATACAGCCACTAATAAGTACTGGAAGGATTAAGAATTTTTAATAGAAGTCATTTACAAATCTGTTTACCTTTCTGGCACCAGTTGATTTAAAAAAAAGTTTTTTGTTTTTTTTAAACTAATGTGATTTACATGGGACTGCTGCTCGGAGCAGGTCTGTGAGGGATTTCTGATTTAGGATTGACAACTTTCTTTCTTATATCTATATGTTTACAACCTTTTGAATGTAACTAAAGAATTCTCCCTGTCACTGACAGCAAGCAGAGGTCTTGAACAGTGTGTTAGAAAGTTGTAGAACTTTCCCTAATTCAGCGAAAAAGCTTTTTCCTTGACAGTCTCATTAACCTATCACTGTTGATCTTCATTATATTCTTTTCCAATCCTTTTTTCCAAGCGACAGAAAATCCGGATGCCTGGCCCTGATCTGCGAATTGATGGATATGAACATCTATGAGTTAATCAGAGGTAAGTGTGCGACCTCCGGGATTAGAGGAACGCTGAGAAGTGCACTTCCTCTGGATATTCTCCTTTTACACTTCAGCCATTGAGATTAATGAAATGTCGGGGGGGGGGGGGGCACAAGGCCTTCATAGGGGCAGTACGCTCTTTGGGACCCTCTTATTTGAGCACTGGTAGGCACAATATGATCATTTGACTGGGCGTCATGTAATAGTACACCATGGCGGAGAAATGGACCACTGCATTGGGCTTCCCCTAGCTGGTTGCCAGATCAGTGTGGCTGGTGTCTTTACATTCATTATCCTACATTGTCATTCCTTTTCTCTTCTGATCCGACATATGGAAGGTTGGTTTTATTCATAGAGCTGGTGTGGTGTTTCCCAACCAGGGTGCCTCCAGCTGTTGCAAAACTACAGCTCCCACTTGAACTGAGCTGTAAAACCACACACTACCACGCTAAAGCAGTGTCAGCTGTTGCAAAACTACAACTCCCAGCATGCCCGGACAGCCGTTGGCTGTCCGGGCATGCTGGGAGTTGTAGTTTTTCAACTGCTGGAGGCACACTGGTTGGGAAAACACTTATCTTGCTTCCCCCCCCCCCCCCCTGAATTGCTAATAGACCTTTCTGCTGACTTGGGGTTGTCCAGGATTAGAGAAACAAGGCTACTTTCCAAAAAATAAAACATTTCCCCACCTGCCCACTAGATATTTTTTAGTATTGCATCTCTGCTGCATTGAAGTGCCTGAGCTGCAATACCGCACACATCCTGTGGACTGGTGTGGCGCTGTTTTGGTAGAAATTTGCCATGTCTTCCTAATCCTGGACACTCTCTATTGTGTTTTTGGTTCCTCCATTAAAGGCAGCTTTTAGTTATAGGGGTACTTCCCTGGGGAAAAAAAAAAAAAAAAAAAAAAATAATAATAATAATTAATAATAATAATAATAATAATAATAATAATAATAATAATAATAATAAATATATAAATATATATATATATATATTATTATTTATTTATTTTTTTTATCACCTGGTACCTGAAAGTTAAACAGACTTGTAAATTACTTCTATCTAAAAATCTTAATCCTTCCAGTACTTATCAGCTTTTGTTATGATCCACAGGAAATTCTTTTTCTTTTTTGAATTTCATTCCAGTCTGACCACAGTGCTCTCTGCTGACACCCCTGTCCATGTCAGGAACTGTCCAGAGCAGGAGAGGTTTGCTATGAGGAATTGTTCCTGCTCTGGACAGTTCCTGACATGGACAGAGGTGTCAGCAGAGAGCACTGTGGTCAGACAGAAAATAAATTCAAAAAGAAAAGAACTCCCTCTGTACTATTCAGCAGCTAATAAGTACTGGAAGGATTAAGATTGTTTTTAATAGAAGTAATTTACAAATCTGTTTAACTTTCTGGCACCAGTTGATTTAAAAAAAATAAAATAAAATGTTTTCCATCGGAGTGTCCCTTTAAGAAGCTGAGCTGAACCTTTTGTGGTGTTGTTCTCTCTTCCGCTCGGCTGGTGACATTTACTTTCTCAGTCTCTGCCAACTTCCTGGTGGATTGTGTGCCACTTTTTATATGTTTTGTTTTTATATTCCATTGTAGTTGCTCAGGCAGCTTGGGATAATAAGAAGGTGCTCATCACTGGGTGCAACTCTTAGAAGCCACTTGCAGCGCTCAAGTGCCCCCCACTTTATTAGGTGCCATGCATCAGGCAGCGTGCCAGTCATATACTTAATGTGATGCGTCTGACAGCACAGAACCTGACGTGACCGGCTCATACAGGCTGCTGCGTATCCCTGCTCTCATCATCTACATTCACTATTCCCTCTATCCGCCCACAGCTCTACCACATCTTTCCCATGTCTAGTAGCAGGCCTATTGCACACTTCATCCTGAGCCTCCTGGTTCATGCATGTTGCCCTGTGACATCCTGTCTAAAAACCGGTCCTGACCCAGTATTTAGGGTTTTCCGCTATAAGATAGACCAGATTTTCCCAACCAGCATGCCTCCAGCTGTTGCAAAACTACAACTCTCAGCATGCCCGGACAGCCGAAGGCTGTCCGGGCATGCTGGGAGTTGTAGTTTTGCAACAGCTGGAGGCACCCTGGTTGGGAATCACTGGTACATAGAAAAGGGCTGTCTTTGTAAGGCTGCATTCACACCACGTTTTTTCAATACAGTACCTGTATACGTATTCAATTTGAAAACCGTATGGAACCGTATTGAAAACCGAATGCATTGACTCTTCGTTGAAACTTATGCCAAATGATGCATCTGGTTGTGTACTTTTTTGCGTCTTGTACTGTTTAGTCCTTTCCCCCCCCCCCCCCATACCCAAAACTGCAGCCTACCACGGTTTTTGGTCCGGGTGAAAAACCGTTTTGAAACCGTATACGGTTCTTTTAACATGGGAGTCAATGGAAACCGTATGTGCGTACGGTTCCATCCAGTTTGCACATGCGCAGTGCACGCCAAAAGTTTTAGTTTTTTTTTTTTTTTCTTGGAATTTCAGTCAAACAAGTGAAACTTTATTCTTAATGGAATGTAAAAATTTTATAAATTTTTTTTTTTTTTCTTAAAAAAACGGATGCAACTGGACATCATTTTTCAAACCGTAGACGGGTTATGGTAGGAAGGAGTAGCAAAGAAACCCTTGAATACCGGCGCTGCGACTTAGAACATGCAGACAATGACGTCCAGGGTGAAGTAAAAGGATCCTCAGCAGGACCGTTCATTAAACAAAAACAAATAAAAGGCAATGGATTCCGAGTTTCGGGAGGAGCCCTTCCTTCCTCAGATCAGGAAGGGAGGGCTCCTCCCGAAACGCGGAATCCATTGCCGTTTTTGTTTAATAAACGATCCTGCTGAGGATCCTTTTACTTCACCCTGGACGTCATTGTCTGCATGTTCTAAGTCGCAGCGCCGGTATTCAAGGGTTTCTTTGCTACTCCTTCCTACCGCATCTAAAGGACGACCTGGGTCGATTCCTGCTTCCCACTGGCTGGGCAGCGACGCACCATTATTGGTACCCCTTTTAATAGGGCAGTGGTCTTCAACCTGCGGACCTCCAGATGTTGCGAAACTACAACTCCCAGCATGCCCGGACAGCCGTTGGCTGTCCGGGCATGCTGGGTGTTGTAGTTTTGCAACATCTGGAGGTCCCTAGGTTGAAGACCACTGTAAAAGGGGCCATCTAGAAGCCCCGTGGGGACATCCCCCATTCTTCACACCTCCCACATATATCCCGGGGTAATACACGCCGCGCCGCTTGTCGGTCCTTTTTTTTTTTTTTTTTTTCGTTTCTTTCGTATACAGGTTATAATTTTTTTTTATACACATTTTGATCCAGTTTAGTCCGGTTTTGAGGAATCCGTTTTTCATCAAAAACCTGATACGGGAACTGTATTGCAAAAACGTAGTGTGAACCCAGCCTAACATTGAATTTACCGTGTTTTCTCTGCCTCTTCCGTCCTCACAGAGAGAAGACAGCCCCTACCGGAGAGTAAGATCATGAACTACATGTACCAGCTGTGTAAGTCTCTGGAGCACATACACAGGTAGGTTGGCCCGGACGTCCGGAGGGGCTTAGTGTCATGTGTTGCGCGCAGTACTCTGTGTCCTCTACGATCACATCCCTTTTTGCATAACCCGAGGAACCTGTTAACCCTGCAGTCCTCACACCTGCCTCTTCTAGCCTCAGGTTATGCATACAATCATTCTTAGGGTGCATTCACATCACGATTCTTTAAAGGGGTACTCCGGTGGAAAACTTTTTTTTTTTTTTTTTTTTTTTAAATCAACTGGTGCCAGAAAGTTAAACAGATTTGTAAATAACTTCTATTAAAAAATCTTAATCCTTCCAGTACTTATTAGCTGCTGAATACTACAGAGGAAATTATTTTCTTTTTGGAACACAGTGGAACACAGTAGAAGAAAATCCCCATTGCAAACATATGCTGCTCTGGACAGTTCCTAAAATGGACAGAGATGTCAGCAGAGAGCACTGTGGTCATGATGTCAGCAGAGAGCTCTGTGTTCCAAAAAGAAAATCATTTCCTCTGTAGTACTAATCAGCTAATATGTACTGGAAGGATTAATATTTTTTTTTAATAGAAGTAACTTACAAATCTGTTTAACTTACTGGTACCAATTGATAAAAAAATTTAAAAAAGTAACAGTTTTCCACTGGAGTACCGCTTTAATGCGGTGACCGGATCCGGCTGGGAGATGTGAAAATCGGGCGCTCCTGTATCCAGCATCTCATTCATTTGATCAGATAGTGACCCTGGTTGGCTCATTTTTGCCCCGTATCCAGTTTTGGGAATTAACTAAAACCGTGTCAGTCCGGTCACAAAACCGCATAGGGGGCAAAAATGAGCTGACCGGAGTCACTATCTGATCAAATGAATGAGATACGGGCCGGGTCCAGCAGGGATACGGGAGCGCCCGGTTTTCACATCTTCCAGCTGGATCCGGTCGCCGTATTAAAGAATCGTGGTATGAATGCACCCTTATCCAGTCTACACCTGTGGCTCTACAGCTGCTGTGAAACAACAACTCCCAGCATGCATTGGCAGCAAAGATGGCTCCTGTGGACTCCACTTTATTAGAATGGGAGGCAGCTGTCTAGACCAGTGTTTGCGAAACGGTGTACTTCCAGCTGTTGCAAAAACTACAACTCCCAGCATGCCCGGACAGCATTCAGCTGTCCAGGCATGCTGGGAGTTGTAGTTTTGCAACAGCTGGAGGCACACTGTTTAGAAAACACTGGCCTAGGGTGACTGTGTATGACTTCCTATCCCTGTAGGGCAGTGGTCTTCAAATGGTGGCTCTCCAGATGTTTCAAAACTACAGCTTCCAGCATGCCGGGCATCCTGGAAGCTGTAGTTTTACAACAGTTTGGAGACCACACTTTGTTCTTAAAAAGCCCCCACTGTGATCTGCATGGAGCTTGTTTTCTGCTCTTCTATAATGTGTTCTCCATTTATTTCTTCTCTTCAAATGGAACAGAAATGGCATTTTTCACCGTGACGTAAAACCAGAGAATATTCTAATAAAGGTGAGATATCTCAAATAACAAAAATAAATATGCCTATGTATGTGTGTGTGTGTGTATATATATATATATATATATATATATATATATATATATATATATATATAATATAATTAAATTTGAGTAGCCGTATTGATCCAGTGATGCTAATCAAAAAATGTTGCAGTATCTTGTAATAACCTTTTTTTATTGGACTAACAGAATTTTGTAGCTTTCGGAATTCCTCCCTTTATCAAGTCCAAAGCAAATCTAAGCTCACAAGCAGAAGACACAGGTTACATCTCACAAATATGCAGGGGTTAAGACAATAGATGTGGAGATCACAAATATGCAGGGGTTAAGACAATAGATGTGGAGATCACAAATATATAGGGGTTAAGACAATAGATGTGGAGATCACAAATATATAGGGGTTAAGACAATAGATGTGGAGATCACAAATATATAGGGGTTAAGACAATAGATGTGGAGACTCATCTATTGTCTTAACCCCTGCATATTTGTGATCTCCACATCTATTGTCTTAACCCCTGCATATTTGTGAGATGTAACCTGTGTCTTCTGCTTGTGAGTAGAGATGAGCGAACTTACAGTAAATTCGATTTGTCACGAACTTCTCGGCTCAGCAGTTCAGACCTAGGAGACTCTTTCCTAGGATTGTATCCACCTTTTCCAGCCCACCTGAGCCCCTGAAGGCTGAACTAATTTATGCAGGATAAGTCATCAACTGCCGAGCTGAGAAGTTCGTGACGAATCGAATTTACTGTAAGTTCGCTCATCTCTACTTGTGAGCTTAGATTTGCTTTGGACTTGATAAAGGGAGGAATCCCGAAAGCTTCTCTACAAAATTCTGTTAGTCCAATAAAAAAAGGTTATTACAAGATACTGCAGCATTTTCTGATTTATATATAATCATGTATAGCCTGTCATTCTAATCTATTCTATATACATCAGTCATAACAACAATAAAACCATTGATGGGTAAGTAATAGGCGCTACAGTCACTCCATGTTGTTAAGGACAGGATCATGGGGGCCCAAAGCTCTTGATGTGTATGGAGAATGAAGGCTAGCCTGTCTGGTCCGATCCCACAGAAAAGCTGCTGTAGAGCAAACTGCTGAAAAACTTCCTGCTGGCTATGATGGAAAAGTCTCAGGTCTTGAAGTTGATGTAAGGATCTGAACTGTGACAAGGGTCAAATTGTGATGTTTAGACACTGGAATCAGATCATATATAGGACAACCGATCCGGTGGGGTGTTTCCAGTATGTAGTGGTTAGTACCTACCAAAAGTACAGCCAGGGACCCAAAGCTCACTGGTGTGTGTGTGTGTGTGTGTGTGTGTGGAGCAAACTGCTGTAGAGCAAACTGCTGAAAAACTTCCTGCTGGCTATAATAGAAGATATTCAGGTCACACAGGAGATCGCAGCTTGTTGTGTATGGGGTCCTGCAGAGCGTCGCGCTGACCCCTATGCAGTATCGAATGTGTCTACAATGCATCAGAACTAGAGCAATGGAAGAAGAGGCCTGGTCTGATGGATCACGCCTGATGGTGACAGCTGTTGTCTGTGCGTCCCTTACCTTTTTAAAATTGTTCAGAAATAAGAAACATTAAAACGAGATCAAGGTGGTGACTCGAGCTCCAGATGCCCCAGATCTCAGCCTGATCGGTAAACTGTGGGATTTTCTGGAGAAACAAGTCTGATACACTTACAGGACTTGATCAGGATCTGCTACGGACGTTTTCGCACAGACACCATAATATAACTTACATCAAGTGAAGCCGAGGCCTCAAATGGTCGGTGGTGTTTTGGTGGTACAAGGAGGATCTATATGGGCACTGTCACTTTAAAAAAAAAAAAAAACATTTCAAACATGACAAAAGTTTTGATCGGTTGGGGCTGAGCGTTCAGATCAGGGATCGACCGATATTGATTTTTTATGGCTGATACCGATACCGATAATCTGTGAGCTTGCAGGCCGATAGCCGATAACTTATACCAATATTCCGGTATAATTCGTTGGCTATTTCTCCCTCACCATTCCCCCCCCCCACCCCACAAAAGCTGCTGCAGATCAATGATTTAAATCAATTAACTGCAGTGGCTTTTGCGGGGCCAGTGACCGCCGCCCGCTTCCTGTCCTGGGGTCCTCCTGAGTCCCACCTCCGCCGCTGCCCCATGGCATCCCCCATCCCCGGTTTTATAATTACCTGTTCCCAGGGTCCGCGCTACTTCTGGCTCCGGCGGCGTCCTGAGCTGTCACTGTGCGCACTGACAGTGATGTCGCGTTGAGGACGTCATTGCGCAGCGCACAGCAACATCGCAGGACGCCGCAGCAGCCAGAAGTAGCGCGGACCCTGGGAACAGGTAATTATAAAACCGGGGATGGGGGAGGCAATGGGGCGGTGGCGGTCTCTGGCCGGGGGGGGGGGGGGGGGGAATTATTGGCATATCTGTAAGGTAATTGCCGATAACATCCAAAATCCTGAATATCGGACGATTAATATCAGCCAAACCTATAATCGGTCGATCCCTAATTCAGATCCCAATCATCGCTGGAACGAATGTGGAGCAAAGCACGCATAAATAATAATAATAATAAATAAATATATATGCATATACTCCATATTACTTCTCAAGGTTCTGACTACTGTAGATAAATCCTCCCCACCCACCAGGTTTGAGCTCCCCATAATAATTTTTTTCTATTTGTGGACGTAGCAGATATAGTTTTTTGTTACTTCTTTTTATTCTAGCAAGATGTCCTAAAACTCGCAGACTTTGGCTCGTGTCGTAGCGTTTTCTCCAAGCAGCCGTACACAGAGTATATTTCTACCCGCTGGTATCGAGCCCCCGAGTGTCTCCTGACTGACGGATACTACACCTACAAAATGGACCTGTGGAGCGCCGGCTGTGTTTTTTACGAGATCTGCAGGTGAGGACATGATGATCTTTACATTGTGTTGTTTAATAAGCGTGCAATAGCGAGGCGTAATCTGCACAGTCATTGTCTGTAATACAAGTTATATTACATAGGCCACCGGTAATGTCTTCACAGATGCCAAATATATATATACACACACACACCGGCTTCCGGATCACCCATGTATTATAGTATAGGACCCTCTTGTATTATAGAACATCATTTAGGGCTCACGTGTAACAAATAATATAACTTGTCCTACTTTTTTACCATATCACTCATTCTTTACAAACCGTGGAGGTCTGAGCAGCCTTATACAGTATAGCCAGTGAATAGTTAGAAAGCCTTCCTTTTAAATGGGGACTCTCATTAAAATTATTTTTTGCTATTGCACTCCATTAGCCTTAGGAACTAATAGTGTTTCCCAACCTGTGTGCCTCCAAATGTTGCAAAACTACAACTCTCAGCAACAGTTTTGCAACAGCTGGAGGCACACAGGTTGGGAAACACTGTCCTAATAAGTGCAAATATCACTTCCATGATGAACTAATGGTACCCAAAAAACGCATCTCCGGGGGGTGGAGTGGGCGGGAGGGTGGAGTTTGGGTATGGGGGGGGGGGGACGCAATGGGGTTAACTGCTTAGATGCTGAGGTCATTATGGCCTACAGCATCTAAGGCAGGGGTTCTCAAACTACGGACCGCGGCCCACATACGGGCCGCCGCTGCCTGGGACATCCCTGTGTCCCAAAAGATATTTTCGGGACACAGGGATGCGCTCTCGGAGACCCCGCGTTTACTCTAAAAACACAGGGGCCGCCAGGAAGGTGGCGCACGCAGGGACGTCACTGACGCCGTACGTGCGCCCATAGCAACGGAGCATGGAGGAGCGGGGCAGCGATGAGGACGTGCGCTGGCCAGCTAGGTAAGTGTTACCAGCGGCACGTCAGCTTTGGTGCGCCGACCACCGCTCCTTCGGTCCCGGGACTTACTGCTATGTCCGGACTGGAGGAGCGGTGGTCAGAGCACTGAAGTGGGGCAGAACACAGGCATACAGCCTCCAGCCATACACTGTATGGCTGGAGGCTGTTTGTCTGTGGGGGAACATACTGCACCTAATGTGGGGGAACTATACTGCACCTAATGTGGGGAGCTATACTTCACCTAATTTGGGGGATCTATACTGCACCTAATATGGGGGAACTATACGGCACCTAATGTGGGGGAACTGCACTGCACCTAATGTGGGGGAACTGTACTGCCAATCTAATGTGGGGGAATTGTACTGCACCTAATGTGGGGGAACTGTACTGCCAACCCTAATGTGTGGGAACTACAACCTAATGTGGGGGATCTATACTGCCAACCTAATGTGGGGGGAACTGTGCTGTGTACTTAAAGTGGTAGTCCACTAATAAGATATATAAGTGTGCATAGTGTTCATGTTTTGATATCTATAGTCCGGCCCTCCAACGGTCTGAGGGACCGTGAACTGGCCCCCCGTTTAAAAAGTTTGAAGACCCCTGATCTAAGGGGTTTAGACAGTCTGGATGGTATTATCCACTAGGAAGGTTGGACAAATGGGTTCCAGACACTAAGGGGCAACAGTGTCCTTCTGGTTAATACACACATTAGTGTACTGCTGTCCAGCTACTGTCTGGTCATGCTTGGAGTTGTAGTCCCACAAGTTGGAGAATTCTGTACTAGAGGCATTGTCGCAGGTAAGTAAGTATGTTGAAGGGGTATTCCGATTTATTTTTTACTACGTTACAGGGGCTGTAAAGTTAGTGTAGTTCATAATATAGTGTCTGCACCTGTGTGTGATGGTTTTCTCACAATTCTTCTGTGATTTTCACCCCAATATTTATTTTTAACAGCATACAAAATTACTCATGTCTCAGGATTTCCCAGGTTGCAGTGCGTCGAGACCTGACATCACTAGTCAGGTGATCAAAGGGAGCCTGTCCTGCTTATATTTTGCTACAGCTGTAGACCCCCCCTGGTTAGAAAACACTGTTTTCAATGGGTGGGAGGAAGGAAAGTGACCTCAAACTTTCAAGCATGGAACTGTGGGATGTGTAATTCAGAGACCAAAATCCAACAGGAAATACCCAGTTCTGGCAGGTAGCTACTAAAATCACCTTTATGGTGGAGAACCCCTTTAAAGCTGGCGTCAGTACGGTACTCGTGTCACAGTTCCTGCCCTACCTTGTTCACCCTGGCATGGTGTCATTCACAAAGTGCATACTCCCGGGGCTCTTTAACCAGCGCTGGCCTTTGTACAGACAGCTTATGCCAGCGCAGCGTATCAACCCCAGCATCAGCATTCCCATTTGTCTGTGTCAACAGAAAACGCTCTCCCTGCAGGGAACGGTGAACACTGTGAAAGCGTGACTACATTCCCCAGTAAAAATAACACCATAAATGGCAGCTGCTTATGTTCTGTATTTTTGTTTTCTCCCCCAGCCTCCATCCTCTCTTCCCTGGTTTGAATGAACTAGACCAGATATCCAAAATCCACGACATCCTGGGCACCCCGACCACAGCCGTCCTGCGGAAGTTTAAACAGTAAGAAACTTTTTATCCTGTGCGCCCTCAACTCCACATCGTGTGTGTGTGTATATATGTGTGTATGTGTGTATATATATAATTAGTGTGTGTGTGTATATTTATATGCATTTTATAGAAGTAGCAGATATTCTGCCAGCAACAGAAAATCTGCATCAAGTTGTACCGATTTGCTGCAGACTCTTTATGCCAGTGTCTCCCAACCAGTGTGCCTCCAGCTGTTGCAGAACTACAACTTCCAGCATGCCCGGACAGCCGTTGGCTGTCCGGGCATGCTGGGAGTTGTAGTTCTGCAACAGCTGGAGGCACACTGGTTGGGAGACACTGCTCTATTGAGTGTGTAGATGAGGTAATCACAATCTTATCTGCTATGTTAAAGGAGAAGTCCAGTATTGGAAAACTGGTCCCCAGTTTCAGATCGCAGGGGGTGCGACCGCTGGGACCCCCTGCGATCTCCCGTACGGGGCCTAAATTCTCCGGCCAGATCGCGAGGGTCAACCATCGCACGAAGCGGCGGCTAGCACCCCCCCACAATGCAGCGCTATGGAGTCGGAGATTGCCGAAGGCAGTGCTACGGCTCTCCTATAGAGTTGTATTTGGGGGGGGGGGGGGTGTTAGCCGCCGCTTCGTGTGGTGATCTACACGCCTCCGTTCTGCAAACTGAAGGGCCTCATGCGGGAGATCGTGGGGCATCCCAGCGGTCAAACCCCCTTAATCTGAAACTTATCCCATATCCTGAGGATAGGAGATAAGTTTTCCAATACTGGAGATCTCCTTTAACTGCAGATTTTCTGTGCAGGAAATCTGCAGCATATATGCCAGGTGTGGATATACCCCAATACATTCATATTCTTCAGATCACTCTCTATAAATGGGCACTGGGGGAAAAAAAATAAAAATAAAAAATGTAATATGTCATGGAGACATATCAGGAGTTTTGATCAGTCGAGATCTGAAACCGTGCTGGTAGCAGTGCGCTCCCAGTGTGTTCTGCGTTAGCTTTGTGTCACGTGACCTGGACGGACACCTAATGTAGGTCTATGGGGCTGTCCTGGTCTCATAGACACATAGCGAGGAGAGAAGTGTGCTATTCATTTTCTCGATCTGTCTGAACATTCAGACCCATGACCGATTGTAAAAACATTTTAACATGTTCCTAAATGTTTTCATATTGACAGGTAGGTGGCTGTTTAGTGTAGAAGATGTTATTGTCCCCTAAACCCACCAGCTAAATTCATGTTGTAGTTTTAATTCTCAAATTTTCTCTTCTTCTTTAGCTAAATGTATTATATACCCTATTAGTATATACAAACATCATAGAGACATTGTAGAGCCACCCACTTGTGCACCTAGAGATCCACCACTAAGAATGTTACCTGTGATGCTTCTTAAATTAAAGGATTACCCATTCATTTATATAGATGCAGTATAACACTATGAGGCCATCAGCATCTTTCCCTGTTTATTTTATTTATTTATTTATTTATTTTTTTTTCGGCTTAGAGTTAGTTTTCTACCTTGATATTGCTCTGTATTTTCTGCTCAGTCAGATTCACAGACTGGGAAGGGGCGTTCCCCAGCAGTCGTGACATCATCTGAAGCCATACAGGGGAGAACTTCCTCCCTCACTCTGCTACACACAGCCCAGAGCAGTTCAGTGTGAGATGAGCTATGATTGGATAAGGCTGCATACACCCCCACCCCCTTCAGCATTTCTGGCTTTTGGACTTCTGCCAGGTCAGCAGGAGTCCAAAGTCTGTGCAAAAGATGGGAGGGAAATGTGCTCTGGACAATTAGGGAGACACCTACTTTAAAACACAAATAAAACAGAAAACTTCATTTTTCCTTTTTAAACAAAGTATATTAGAAAGATTTTTTATTTACCCTAAGGAGCGCAATAGCAAAAATTAGTTTTAAAGACATTGCCCATACTGGAGCAGCTGCCCTCCTGTCTAGTTGGAAATGGATATTAATGTAGGCCCATATGACATGAATGTAGGTCCACTTTAAAACATTCATTTTTTTTTTATCTTATACAGGTCAAGAGCTATGAATTTTGATTTCCCACCTAAGAAGGGGAGCGGGATCAGACATTTGTTACCCGGCCTCTCACCTGAAGGCATCGATCTGATAACCGCCATGCTGGACTACAGTCCTGACGACAGACTCAGCGCCGGTAAAGCCCTCCAGCACCCCTATTTTGAGGAGCCCAGGTAGAGTATCTCAGTGTACTAAAGGGGTACTCCGGTGGAAAACTTTACCAGTTGATAAAAACAAAGTTTTCCACCGAAGTACCCCTTTAAGTCGGTCCTGTCCCTTTTTTTGATTCTTGTGGGGGTGTCTGACTCCTCCGTATTTCAGGACTTTAGAGAAGCATTCCCTGTCTCGTAAGATAGGACTGAGCGAGAAGTCAAACACTGCAGCCTCGATGAATTATCTAATGCGGATCGCGGGACAGGGGCGAAGGCAGGTAAAATTTCTACCATTTATTACCAAACTAGCTAATGAGTTTGTCTGTACATAGAGCCTAAGGCCATGTTCACACAGTGGAATTCCGCTGCAGAAGTGTCCCATTGATTTCACTGGGATTCTGCTGCACTGTGCGCACAGCGGAATTGCTGCAGCAGATGTTTCCGCCATGAAAACCCTATTTCACCGTTTGCAGAAAGAACAATCATGTCTATTCATTCTGTGGATTCCGCTCGATAATGCATTGATGCCAATGCGTATTTCTGAGCGGTCCTAGTACCTGCCAGATCATTCAAATGTGTGTATTTTCCAGCTGTGTGAACGTGGCCTAAAGGGGGTTATCCCAAGATTATGACTTGCCCCCTATGCTGTGGCTAGGTATCTGATCTGTGACTGTCTGACCGCTGGGACCCCCATAGGTCAGGCCCCTTGTCCCTGGAGTAAATGTAGCCCTAGCGTGTATGCTCATCTGCTGCTCTATTCACTGAGACTAAGGGACCTCAGTTCTAGCGATCAATTGGGCCCAATGTACCAGGGTGCCTCCAGCTGTTGCAAAAACTACAATTCCCAGCCCAATTGGGCCCAATGTACCAGGGTGCCTCCAGCTGTTGCAAGAACTAGGGTGCCTCCAGCTATTGCAAAAACTACAATTCCCAGCCCAATTGGGCCCAATGTACCAGGGTGCCTCCAGCTGTTGCAAAAACTACAATTCCCAGCCCAATGTACCAGGGTGCCTCCAGCTGTTGCAAGAACTAGGGTGCCTCCAGCTGTTGCAAAAACTACAACTCCCAGCATGCCCGGACAGCCGTTGGCTGTCCGGGCATGCTGGGAGCTGTAGTTTTGCAACAGCTGGAGTTTCACAGTTTGGAGACCATTGCCCTATCCTTAGTAAAATTGGGAAAAACCCTTTAAGGGCACGTTCCCACTTGGCGTATTCGCAGCACAAAATCTGCAGCAGCTGGAAATACGCTGCATATCCCTCGCTCCCTATACACACAAGACTTTCTGGCGGCAGCCCCATGTGTGCAGTGAGTTTTGGAGGCGGAGCCACACGTCAGTCACACCAGCACAGGGCCCCGCCTCCAAAACTCACTGCACACATGGGGCTGTCGCCGGTAAGCCTTGTGTGTATGGTGAGCGAGGGATACGCAGCGTATTTCCCGCTGCTGCAGATTTTGCGCAGCGTGAAATACCCTGCGTATACGCCCTGGGGGAACGTGCCCTAAACAACAATTTTGTTTCTAACAGAATATATTCACTTAAGTTTTGAAGAAATTTCTGCAACTACCCCATAGATCAGAAAAGCCTCACAGAAGCCCATGCACAGGCTGCAGAATTCATTCTTCAGTGGCAGAAATATCTGCATGGTGTGAACATACCCAAATAGATCCAAAGTATCCAGCGCCGATTGATTTTTTTTTTTTTTCAATTAATCATTGTAGTGATTGGAGTTCTGTTTTACTGATACCAAGCTCCAAAACCTCTGCAGAGATAAGTTTACATTCTATCATTCTGCTTCCTCTAGAGCAGTGTTATCAAATCTGTGGCTCGCCTACTGCAACACCTATGTCTGTCAGGGCCTAAAGGGCTACGCCGGTGGAAATTTTATTTATTTACTTTTTTCTAAATCAACTGGTGCCAGAAAGTTTTTTTTTTTTTTATATAGATTTCTAAATTACTTCTATTAAAATCTTAATCCTTCCAGTACTTATAAGCTGCTGTATGCTCCAGAGGAAGTTGTGTAGTTCTTTCCAGAGCAGGTGAGGTTTGCTAAAGGGATTTGCTCCTGTTCTGGACAGTTCCTGACATGGAGAGAGGTGGCAGCAGAGAGCACTGTGGTCAGACAGAAAATAAATACACAACTTCCTGTGGAGCATACAGCAGCAGAGAAGTACTGGAAGGATTAAGATTTTATTTTATTTTTTTAATAGAAGTAATTTACAAATCTGTATAACTTTCTGGCACCAGTTGATTTTACAAAGATTGTTTTCCATGGGAGTACCCCTTTTTAATGGGCATTGTAGTTTCAACATACGGTAAATAGAAACTGGGGGCTCACACTATATAAATATGTATGTGTGTGTGTATGTGTCTCTCTCTGTCTCTCTGCTTGTGTTGCACGTAACCCTTCATGCCAAAAGAGAAATGAAAATAAAAACCTTACAATACAGACCTCTATAGATGGATATTTATATAATTTGTACAATAAATATGGCTAGTTGCACGTGAAATGCATTAAGTGTTTATTAATTATTAATACAATTGATAAGTGTCTAGCAGGGCCTTTGCCATAGACCTTAACATATATTAAAAGTTTGTTACATGAGTGGGTAGTCAATTGTGTGTGTGTGTGTGTATATATGTATAGATATATATATATATATATATATATATATATATATATATATATATATATATATACACACACACACACAGCCACCTGATAGTATCAATGTGTTACTGTATCCAAACTTAGAGACCTCTGAGTTGCAGTTCATATAAATGAAGTTTGTAGATGTTGCAGTTCGTCCTGCTCTGCACCCCTCACCGCACCGCTGTATGGATAGAGGCGCCAGGGTTAATACCGTGATGTTACAGCTCAGTGACCGACAAACTTCGCTCCTGCAGACTGGCACGGATATACAGCCGGCCCGGAGAGGGTATCCGCGTGATGTGTGGGGTCACAATAGTAGTTCCCGGGGTGGCACAGACTTGTGTCCGGCAGGTGGATGGATGCCGTGGGATGTGGCGAGTGATGATACAGACAGGAGGCTCCTCGTGGGCCTGAACAGTGATCCCAGAACAGGGGGGGTTGCAAATGTGGATACAGGTCTTTTGTTAAAGGGGTACTCCGATGCTTAGACATCTTATCCCCTATCCTTTGGATAAGATGCCTGATCGCGGGAGTCCCGCCGCTGGGGACCCCCGTGATCTTGCACGTGGCACCCCGTTTGTAATCAGTCCCCGAAGCGTGTTCGCTCCAGGTCTGATTACTGATGACCACAGGGTCGACGGCGTGTGACGTCACACCTCCGCCCCCATGTGACGTCATGCTCCGCCCCTCAATGCAAGCCTATTGGAGGGGGCGTGATAGCTGTCACGCCCCCTCCCATAGACTTGCATTGAGGGGCGGAGCGTGAGGTCACACGGGAGTGGAGACGTGATGTCACACGCCGTCGGCCCTGTGATCGACAGTAATCAGACACTTTTATATACAGCCTGGCACTGGATGGGGCAAAGGTCAGAGCCCCCCAGGGAAAACAGAACACCTCTAGCTGAAGCACCTGTATATCGGTGCCTGGCTGTATATCAGTGCCTGGCTGTATATCTATCTATCAGTGCCTGGCTGTATATCTATCAGTGCCTGGCTGTATATCTATCAGTGCCTGGCTGGAAATCGGTGCCTGGCTGGGGCCAGGGACTATGCCCACAGGGTATTCACGTCTGCACTTTACATATTTATTTCCCATATTTATTCTCTTCTATGTATAGTAGATTTTATGTTATATAATACATTTTATTCCAGTTGTGTTATTTTGGTATGATATACTGTTACTATTAGGTTCCTATGTATATATCCATACTACCTTCTTACTATGTTATGACCTACTATAACGGTTTTAGACTTTATATTTAACTACTATGGCTAGTTGTACATGTCACTATGTAATTATTCATTCACATACTTATTTATTCTAGTAATTTAAACGGTATACTGTTATATAGAAGTACTCAAATAATCCAGTCCGCATTTTAGAAAGAGCTGAAACATATGTCAGTCACAATATATGGACTATATAAGCTCAGAATCCACATGGGGTTCTTGATATATTGCTACTGAAGGGGTTTCCCCGAAACACGTTTTAGACAATTAATACAGCCCAATAACACAGACCCCCTCCACAAAAGGCCTGTATACACATTTGCAACAGCTGCAACCCCCCCCTGTTCAGGCGCTCGCTTTCTACCATTGGATCCGCGAGGAGCCTCCTGTCTGTATCATCACATCCCATGGCATCCACCTGCCGAACACAAGTCTTTGCCTCTCCGGCAACTACTATTGTGACCCCACACATCACGCGGATACCATCTCCGGGCCGGCTGCATATCCGTGCCAGTCTGCAGGAGCGAAGTTTGTCGGTCACTGAGCTGTAACATCACGGTATTAACCCCGGCGCCTCTGTCCATACAAACTTTATTTGTACGAACTGCAACATCTACAAACTATTTACAAACTTCACTTATATGAACTGCAACTCAGAGGTATCCAAGTTTGGATACAGTAACACATTGATAGTATCAGGTGGCTGTGTGTAGAGATTATATTTATATAGGACTTTCCACCCGATCATGTTACAAATTTTTTTTTTATATGTTAAGGTCTATGGCAAGGGCCCTGCTTAGACACTTATCAAATGTATTAATGAACACTATGAATTTCACGTACAACTAGCCATATATTTACTGTACACATTATATATATATATATATATATATATATATATATATATATATATATATATATATATATATATATATATATATAATCAATCTCTAGCTAGAGGTCTGTATTCTAAGGTTTTTATTTTCATTCTAGTTTCCCCAGTAGGACAGCCACAGGTTGGGGAAACACCGCCCTAGAGGGAGCTCACCACATACGGCTATAATATTGACTTCTAAGTATACAATGTGATGGCTAAATTGTGTTTACTGTTTCTGACAGCAAGCAGAGATGTTGAAAATGGTGATACGTTATATTTCAGTGTAGTGCAACTATCACGCATAGCGTGCCCTCCACAGGTCCCAGTCACATTGATGGACAAACTCTGTTGTTAATACATTTGGAAATGTAACTTTTTATTTTTGAAGCAGACCATGAGGCCACTACCAGATCTTGGATTCCGCGGACCTACCTTCCCAATGGAGCTGCCAAAACTTAATGTACCGGGGGCATCAAAGTCTGTACCCTTCTCCACACTCAAGTTTCAGTCTGTTTTCCCTACTCCTGTAAACGGCGGCAAACTTCCCATAATTCCAAGCGTGAAGTACATAGACACCAAGGTAAAGTCTTGCTCTCCGTTTGTTTTGATTGTAGCGTCGGCCGGGATCACGCGGGGCTGTAATCTTCTATGTCGTGTGTTAACAGTTTGACATCCACCAGCATGGGAAGTCGATGATGAAGCCATATCACTTACCTTCCCTAGAGAGAAAAGGAGGAGGATTCTGAACTCAATGCAAACTGTGCCTTTAACCGAGAAGGAACACAAAGCGCTCGCTGCACCAGCCAAAAATAAATCAAAATCCCAGTGTTGCCAGAGTCCACCCCTCCGGGATTCATTTACTCCAACTCCAAAATTTTAAACTAAATTTTTAACCTCAATTTGCACTTTACAAATGGATCTGAAAATGTTAATAATTCTCCACCAATCTTTGCCATCATTAATTGTTGTGTTACTAATACAGTAATTTTTTTTATATATATTTTATATTAAATCTGTACATTATCATGGCTACTACTATTTTTTTTTTTAAGTAAAAAAAAAAAATGTAAAATCTACATTTATAAATCTGTTTATCCTTACTAGTAGAAATGAGCGAATTTACAGTAAATTCGATTCGTCACGAACTTCTCGGCTCGGCAGTTGATGTCTTATCTTGCATAAATTAGTTCAGCTTTCCGGTGGGCTGGAAAAGGTGGATACATTCCTAGGAAAGAGTCTCCTAGGACTGTATCCACCTTTTCCAGCCCACGGGAGCACCTGAAAGCTGAACTAATTTATGCAGGATAAGTCATCAACTGCCGAGCCGAGAAGTTTGTGACGAATCGAATTTACTGTAAATTCGCTCATCTCTACTTACTAGGCTGAGTTGTAAGATTAGGTGAACAGCAGCGTTGTGGAGCGCCATTACAATAGCTTGGACGGATGTTGCGACATCGGGCATCTATGGAACCCTATCACTGAATCGGCGAACTGAGCTCCGAACGCTAATGTGAACCTAGCCCGTTTTTTTTTCCCAACCAGAGTGCCTCCAGCTGTTGCAAAAACTACAACTCCCAGCATGCCCGGACAGCCAAAGGCTGTTCGGGCATGCTGGGAGTTGTAGTTTTGCAACAGCTGGAGGCACCCTGGTTGGAAAACACTGACCTAGCCTAAGGCAGCTTTCCTAAACCTATATCTCCACCATTGGGGAACATTGCTGTAAGGCGGTGTTTCCGAACCAGTGTGCCTCCAGCAGTTGCAGAAATAAAACACCCAGTATGTCTAGACATGCAGGTAGGTGTAGTTTTCAACAGCTGGGGGCACCCTAGATGGGAGACATTGCTGTAAGTCTCATGCACACCGCAAGTCAGAGCTGCAGAGTCTCCTTCTGGCGCTTTGTATATACTAGGGAAGTCTCTCAGTTGGTTAGTATTTGTAGGGCCTGGTTCACATCACAATTTTACCATCCAATTAACAGACAGTAAAATCGGACATAATTGGATTACCTGAAATCGTATCTAAAAAAAATGTTGGTATCAGATTTTAAAATCTTATTAAAAAAAAAAAAAAAAAAAAATCGTACAGCCGAAAAGGTCATTCGATTGTTCACAAAAAATGTGATCATGTTTGGGAAATTATATGAATGTCAAGGGCAATAAAGTTTATTCAAAGACACGACTGCGCATGTGTCAAAATAAATCGTGTGCGACACGAGTCAATGCGATTTACAAAGGCCATAATAAAAAATAAAAAAAATATCTGACACTCTTTCGATCAAATTTTGAATCAGGGCAAAAAAAATCACGGTCAACCATAATTTTACGCCCGATGTAAAATCGTGCAAATTCGGATGCGGATCAAAACTGATGCCTGTAATGGATATGATTGCTGGATGGAAGTCAATGGATATGACTTGGCATAAAGATTTGTTCGATTTGATGGTAAAAAATCAAGAGAAATAGTAGGATGGTAAAATCGTGATGTGAAATCGTGAGGGGGGGGGGGGGGGGGAAAAAAAAAAGCTTGCGCCATCTTTCTCCTGCTACTCCCGCTGAAAACAGCAGCGCCCAACAGGCCCCATTGATTTTAATGGGGTCCATCGGGACCCACTGTTGCCCGTTGGGCCCTGTCAAAATGATGGCCGTCAAAGGGGAGGGGGGGGAAAAAAATTGACTGCCGTTCTTCATGAGGTGCAGTGGCAAAGATGCCTTAGGCTGCATTCACACCACGTTTTTGCAATACAGTTCCCGTATCAGGTTTTTGATGAAAAACTGATTCCTCAAAACCGGACTAAACTGTATCAAAACGTGTGTACAAATTTCAACCTGTATACGGTTTGAAAAAATGACGTCCGGTTGCATCGGTTTGAGAATAAAAGTGTATGTTTTTAACTTTTCACTCCATTTTAAATGAAGTTTCACTTGTTTGAAATTCCAAGAAAAAAACTGCAATCAAAGTCAAAAACCGTATGGAACCGTACGCGCACACAGTTCTATACGGTTCCCATGTTTAAAAAAAAAAACAAAAAACTGGTCTACGGTTGTGGGTACGGGTAAAAAAAAAACAAAAAACATAAGAGACACAACGGACTAAACCGGATGATGCGTCTGACATACGGTTTACAATGTTAAGTCGATGCATACGGTTTTCTATACGGTTCCGTATGGTTTTCACCTTGAAACTGTATACGGGAACTGTATAGCAAAAACGTGGTGTGCGTGCAGCCTTACTGATCTCTACAGCTCTGTACAAAATGGAAAAATATGGCAGTGTGCATGAGCCCTAAGGCTAATGCTTGTTTGGAGGACTCAATCTGATAACTGAAGGGGGCGGTAGTGGTGAATGTCCTATGAAGATTAGGGGTTTATGCATCAGGCCTTTAGTGAAGGCCCTATGGAGGCACAGTGTGACGCCTTGATGCTTCTAACTTGGTCGTGCACTTTTATTTTATTTTTTTTAAACGCACTAATCTGGCCGCTAGGGGAGAAGATAGATAGATATATATTATATATAGCAGCACAAGGTTCTGCCGAAGGTCTTTCGCAATTTGAGTGCATTTTTTTTTTTTGCTTTCAAAATAGATATTACTCGAATTTAGTGTCCCATTGAAAGGGATACTCCGCTGATCAGCGTTCAGAATAAACTGTTAGAACGATTGTGACGTCGCGCCCCGCCCCCTCAATGTAAGTCTATGGAAGGTGGCGTGTCACGCCCCCTCCCATAGACTTTCATTGAGGGGGCGTGGCTATGACCACATGAGGGGCGTGACATCACAAGCGTTCGGAACAGTTTGTTCCAAACGCTGAGCAGCGGAGTAAGCCTTTAACTTCAATGGGGCTCTGAACATTATTCCGCAAAGTTTAAAAGACATCTGCAACCAATCACAGCTTAGCCAACGAGCTGAGAAGTGAAAGCTGAGCTGTGATTGGTGGTTGTTGGAAAATCACTCCATTTTTTTTTCTCAGTTTGATAAATCTGGGCCAAAATGCGTTGTCCCATTAAAGTGATGGGGGAAATTCTGCAGTTCTCTGCACTACGACTACATACATAAAGTAGGAAGAGATTCTGGAGTTGGACACCTACCAATTTAAAGGGGTACTCCGGTGGAAAACACTTTTTTTTTTTTTTTTTTTTTTAAATCAACTGGTGCCAGAAAGTTAAACAGATTTGTAAATTACTTCTATTAGAAAAATCTTAATTCTTCCAGTACTTAACAGCTGCTGTATATACTACAGAGAAAGTTCTTTTCTTTTTTAATTTCCTTTCTGTCTGACCACAGTGCTCTCTACTGACACCTCTGTCCATGTCAGGAACTGTCCAGCTGAGTAGTAGTTCAGCCAAAAACCTTGAGGTGGCGCTGCTGGTTCCAAAGATGAATGTAACAAACCGTAGCCAGAGATGTAGGTATACAAAGCACTGGAAGGTTTTAGTTTAGCAAATAAAAATAAAATGGGATTACACGTTTTGGGGAAATCACCCCCTTCCTCAGATCAGCACTGTCCAGAGTAGGAGAGGTTTGCTATGGGGGATTTGCTCCTACTCTGGACAGTTCCTGACATGGACAGAGGTGTCAGCAGAGAGCACTGTGGTCAGACAGAAAATAAAAAATAAAAACTACCTCTGTATTATACAACAGCTGATAAATACTGGAAGGATTAAATTAAATACTAGAGGTTTTAAATAGAAATAAATAACATTTGTATAACTTTCTGGCACCAGTTGATTTAAAAAATAAAATGTTTTCCATTGGAGTACATCTTTAATATTGATGACCTATCTATAGGAAAATCAATCAATGTCTACAATGCAGATAACCCCCTTAAATGGAGGGAAATCTCCCCCCCACCCCCAATTTTCAAGTGGTTTAAAAAAAAAAAATATATATATATATATATATATATATATATATATATTCTAAAATTATTGAATTGTGAAACTTTATTACTTTAGGTGTTTTTTTTTTTTTTTTTTTTTAAACATTAGATATACCTAAATAGGACAAAGTAAAAGGACGGGGTGTTATGGAAACCTGCGACAGACGGAGCAGCATCTTACCGCAAGAGCAAATAAAAGTATGTTTATTACAGCTTGGATCCACAGTGAAATATCAGCTGACCAATAAAACAGAAGGCATATGCAAAAAAAATAAAAAAAATAAAAACCTTTTTATAATATGTATCTCTTTAATTAGAAATCACTATTTTCATATAATGAAAATGACTAGTGTAATGATCAAACACCTCCCCCCCATTACATTATTTATACATATCATACAGAGGCATTAGAAACCACAATATTAAAATAAAGGTTTAATAGATACAAAGGATCATTTTAATTTTCACAACAGGTTTTTTTTTCCTTTTTCTCCTGGGAATTATTCCCCCTCCCCCCTTTTTTTATATATATACGGTAATTCTTTTATTTTTATTACACCCAAAAGTAATTTTTCTCAACTTGCAATTAACTATTTAAGTGCAAACATTTTTTCTTAATTAAAAAAAATATAATTACGGTAAAACTAAAAATTGCAGCTTCCATCTTCCTGAAAATTTTAAATTACAATTTTAAAGTCACTAAAGATAAAATGACTGTTCATATCAAGTGCATTCCAGAGACGCTTATCCAAACCAACGTTTGTCCCCCCTCCAAAACTGCGGCTCTCCAGCTGTTGCAAAAACTACAATCCCCAGCATGCCCTGACAGCCGAAAGTGCAAAACTACAATCCCCAGCATGCCCTGACAGCCGAAGGCTGTCAGGGCATGACGGGGATTGTAGTTTTGCAATACCTGGAGAGTCGTAATTTGAGGGGGGAGGAACATTGGTCTAAAAAAAAATAATAATAAACAAAATAGAAAAAAATTAATCAGTGCAATACACAATGGTGGATTAATTCTTACCATCTATTAATAATAATAAAAAAAAAATTACTGGGGATTTTCAATAAGCAGACTTTATTTTACATTATATTTATAAAGATTAAATTACATTAAAGTCGAAAAAGTATAAAGCAAAAAGAGGAATGAATGTACTAGTATTGAGTTTCACTGTAACGTCTAAGGAAGTTGTGTTTTATTCAAGAAAATTATATATTAAATATATATATATATATATATATATATATTAATATTAATATATATTAATTAAATATATATATATATTAATATATATTAAATATATATATTAATTAAATATATATATATTAATATATATTAATTATATATATATATATATATATATATTAATATATATATATACACATACATATATACATATTAATATATAATCTTTTTCCTTGGGTGAGTAGTCGTGAAGACTAAAGACCAAGCTTAAAGAATTTCTTTGCCAAATAAATCCTGTCATTTTGTGTATATATATATATATATATATATTTTATTTTCCTGTATTTCTTATTAAGTAGAAATCCGTATATAGACGCTCTGCCCACGTTTCTACCCTGAAGCTCTGGCTGAAGAGCAGCTCCTGGTTCCTCTGTCCTTACGTCTGCTCCTGTAGTGTGTGTCTCTCGCTAGCGGTAGTGTCATGGCTATACTACTGTTCCACTTGGAGAATTCGCTTGGTTTTGGGATGATAATAAACCCTGTGGACAAAGCATTTTTTAATTAATCATGAACAAAAAAAAAAAAATGTTTTTACCATAACAACACATTCATCTTAGCACAATTAAAGAATATCAAAATATAATTTTTAGTCAACAAGTCTATAAGTATTCATTGGTCTTTTCAAAGCAGTGAGTGCAAAGTTTTACTTGTTCTAATGAATGGTTAAAGGGGTATTCCGGTGAAAACCTTTTTTCTTTTAAATCAACTGGTGGCAGAAAGTTAAACATATTTGTAAATTACTTCTATTAAAAAAATCTTTATCCTTCCAGTACTTATTAGCTGCTGAATGCTACAGAGGAAATTCCTTTCTTTTTGGAACACTGATGACATCACGAGCACAGTGCTCTCTGCTGACATCTCTGTCCATTTTAGCAACAATGCATAGCAGATGTATACTAAGGGCAGCATGGTGGCTCAGTGGTTAGCACTGCTGCCTTGCAGTGCTGGGGACTTGGGTTCAAATCCCACTAAGGACAACAATAAATAAAGTGTTATTAATATAACGTCAGCAGAGAGAACTGTGCTCGTGATGTCATCAGAGAGCATTCCAAAAAGAAAAGAATTTCCTCTGTAGCATTCAGCAGCTAAAATACAGGAAGGATTAAGATTTTTTTAATAGAAGTAATTTACAAATATGTTTAACTTTCTGCCACCAGTTGATTTAAAAGAAAAAAGGTTTTCACCGGAGTACCCCTTTAAGGCAGCGTGTCCCATCCAGGGTGCATCCAGCTGTTGCAAAACTACAACTTTAGGCATGGCTGTCTGGGCATGCTTGGAATTGTAGATTTGCAACAGCTGGAAGCACTCTAGTTGGGAAACACTGGGTTCAGATCTGAACATTTCCAACATGGCCAACGTTGCTACTCCTTTTAAGCGTAGCAAAATCAATGGGATTTCCACAAACGGCATAGGACAGATGTTTTCAACTTCAAACAACCTCTGGTAGGGGGACTAAGGAGCCTTAGGGTGCATTCACACGGCAGTCTGTCCCCGTTTTTTTTTTTTTTATCCTGTTTCGGTTCCGTTTTTAGGGTTTAAAAAAAAAAAATCTCATTTATGTCAATGGGATTTTTTTACAATCCCTTTGCACCCGTCTTCACTCTTTTCCTTTTTTGTTTTGTTTTTGACAGCAGAAAAAACGGCACATGCAGTATTTTTTCTTCCATCCAAAAAACAGAAGAAAAAACGGATACAGTAAATTTAACATTGAAGTCTATGGGAAACTGATGAGCCTTTAATGTCATCCGTTTGCATTCGTTTTTACTTTTGAGCATGCTCAGAACAAAAAAAAAATTATGTTTATCAATTGAACAAAAAACAGATCCAAACGGATTACATCCCTTTGCATCAGTTATTGTCCGGTTTTTTTTTTTTAGTCAGTTTTTTTATTTTGACGGGAGAAGAACGTAACGGGTCTAGACGGCCATCTGAATGCAGCCTTAAAGGGGTACTCAGCATTGTGAACAAACTGTTCTGAACGCTGGAGCCGGCAGCTAATGACGTCATAGCCCCGCCCCCTCAATGCAAGTCTATGGGAGGGGCTTGATGGCTATGATGCCCCATCCCATAAACTTGCATTGAGGGGGCGAGGCTATGACATCACTAGCTGCCGGCTCCAGCGTTCTGAACAGTTTGTTCCAAATGCTGAGCAGTGGAGTACCCCTTTAAGTCTAAAGATAGACAAGACCAGTGTATATATGACAGATCAGAGTACCCATTTAAAGAGAAATGGGGGGGGAAACAGGACATGCAATGCGCTGAACAGAGCTTTACTACAACCATTCTTCACCTCTGTGACTGTATTTAAGCCAAGCCCACACATGGCAGATATGTAGTGTGGATCCTGCCCAGACTTACAGTATTAGAGTACAGTCCAAGGTAGCATATATGCAGCGTTTTTCATGTTGCGCAAGATCCTCTGCATTTTCTATTATCAGACCCCGGGTTCTCCGTGGCAGCCCTGTGTGCAGTGAGGTTTGAAGTGCATCACATTGGCCCGCTGGATCCACCTCCAAACTTCACTGCACACACAGGGCTGCCACGGAGAACCCTGTGTCTGATAAAAGGAGAATAGCAGCGGATATTCCACTGTGCAGCGTGAAACACACTGCATATGTGTCAGTGTTTCCCAACCAGGGTGCCTCCAGCTGTTGCAAAACTACAACACCCAGCATGCCTTGTAGTTTTGCAACAGCTGGAGTCACCCTGGTTGGGAAACACTGACATATATGCTATGTGTGACCCTACTCTAAAGCCGGTTTCACGCTGCAGAATTTCTGCACTGAATTTATAGCCATTACTCTTCAATGGGACTTCTGCAGCAGAAATTCTGATGTGCACATGGGACAGCGGAATCCCATTGAAGTGTATTGGCTATAAATCCAAGCAGAATTTGGTGAGAAAATTCTTCCGTGTGAACCCGGCCTTAGAGTGCATTAACACATACAGGATCTGCTGCACAATTGATGCAGTGTTCAATCCTTTAAACTGAAATATGCAGCAAAACATTATCCAAATGTACTAAAAGTTCTGGATAGAAACCAGAGCATTCTGCATATTTTCTGCATAAATGGCAGTGTGTGACCCTTAGGGTCTATTCACACAGCAGAATTTCTGCCTCACATTAAAGCCATAGACTTATGGGATTCCGAACACCCTTTCACACTAATGAATTTCCACAAGCGGAAATTCTGCCGTGTGAATAGACCCTTAGGCTATGTTCACACTGCAGAATCTCTGTGTGGAATTCTGCAAGGAGATTCCTCTGCAGCAGAGTCCCGTTGATTTCAGTGGGATTCTCCTGCTCTGCGCACTTAACAGAATTTCCAAGCCGGAAACATCTGACGCAGAAATTCTAATTCCGGTGTCCGCAGAAAGAATGGAAAGGTCTATTCTTTCTGCAAAATCAGTACCGAGACGGAATGTGGATTTTCGAGGTAGACTTTCTGCCTGGAAAATCCACTCAAAATCCCGCCAGAATGTTGAACTTGTTCAATGGTCTGGCGGATTTCCGCTCCGCAGACATTGCTGTCTATGGGGACTTCCAGGTCCGTGCGTTCCAAGCGCCAACCGATTCAGTTGATGCTGGGAGTCGGCACAAAGGGTTCCCTTTAAGAACGGCTGATGTTAGCAGATATATTAGGCCCCTTTCACACGACTGTTGTCACACGGTAGTGGGGCGGCCGTGGGGATGAATAGCGGGAGAGAAAAAAATACATCATGCAAGGTCTTCCTCCCGCTGAAAAACAGCAGTGCCCAACAGAACCCATTGACTATAATGGGGTCCAGTTACACCCCATCAAAATGACGGCAGTAAAACTAAAAAAAAAAAAAAGTTTTACCCAGCATTCGGAACTAAATGTTCTGGACACTGGGGCAGTGGAGTACCCCTTTAAAAGGGGTACTCTGGTGGAAATATATATTTTAATGAACTGGTGCCAGATTTGTAAATGACTTCTATTAAAAAAATCTTTACCCTTCCAGTACCTTTTAGCAGCTGTATGCTACAGAGGAAATGCTTTTATTTTTTGAATTTTTTTTGTCTTGTCCACAGTGCTCTATGCTGACACCTCTGTCCATGTCAGGAACTGTCCAGAGCAGGAGAGGTTTGCTATGGGGATTTTCTCCTGATCTGGACAGTTCCTGATACAGGCATCAGGTGTCAGCAGAGAGCAGTGTGGACAAGACAAAGAAATTCAAAAAGAAAAGAATTTCCTCTCTAGCATACAGCTGCTAAAAAGTACTGGAAGGGCAACGATTGTTTAATAACGTAATTTACAAATCTGTTTAACTTTCTGGCAGCAGTTCATAAAAAAATTAAAATAAAATCTGTCATCAGTGTCACCTGCACTAACCTGTTGGTACAGACAGGTAGTGCAGGTGACACTGATGATAACGGTACTTACCTGTCCCTGTTCCCTCCCCTGCAGTCGTTCTTTTGTAATCCTCTTCGGTATCTTCAGCACCAGGCTCGGCTTGGAGCATGGGCGGAGCTTAGCCACGTCACCAGAGACTGCTGTTCTCTGCTGGGTCCTGCTGCTAGCAAATAGCAGCGGTGACATCACTAAGCTCCGCCCATGCTCCAAGCCGGCTCGGAGCTGATGATACCGAAGAGTATTTCCGGAGAACGACAGCACGGAACGGGATAAGGCGAGTACCATTCTTTACCGACAGGTTAGTGCAGGTGACACTGGTGACAGATTTAAGATTCTCTTACCCCCCCTTCAGGAGAGACTATTGCCTACAGTAGGGCCTTGCATTGGGATCCTGCAGGTAATGAGGTTGTTGCGGGTGGTCATAGAACATACAGTGGGTCCTGCAATTCTCTTGTGGGGGCTACCATCTCTAAAAGCTGCGCCAAAATGTTGGTAGTAGTGGGCGGGATTGGAACACACACCTTGTGGCAGCAGGCAGTGATGGCCATGAATCCATCAGGTGCAGGATTTGAAAAGACAGTCCCACACATGGCTTTAGGCTACAGCGGTGTTTGCCTACAGGTGTTGCAAAACTAAAACCATCAGCTTGCTGACATGCTGGGTGTTGTAGTTTTGCAGCAGCTGGAGGCAATAAATTAAAAAAAGTTGTTACTATTGACAGGTACGCTTCAACGCTACAATGAAACACCAGACATAACACTTGGTTTCTCTGTCCTCATAGAGGTTCTACCTTTTTAAGGCTGAATTCACATCACGTTTTTGCAGTACAGTTCCCGTATATGGTTTCAATATAAAAACCGTATGAAAAAAAACGCATGCATTGACTCTTCATCGCAAACTATATGCCAAACACAGTATCCGGTTGTGTCCGTTTTGCATCCTCTACGGTATTGTCCGTTTTTTAACTCTACCCAAAACCGTAGTCTACCACGTTTTCTTTTTTTTGTCCGGGCGTAAAACCATATTGAAACCATATTTTATAGATTATAATTTTATTTTATTTTTTTTCATTTTTTTAAATGGGGGTCTATGGGAAACAGAGAATTGGTTTGCACAATACGGTTTTTCAGTTTGCACATGCGAAAGTTCTGCCCACCTTTTATTTCAATAGAACAAGTGGAACTTTATTAAAATGGAAAGACAAAATTAAAGGGTACCTTTCATCAAAAAAAAAAAAAAACTTTTTATATATTATAGATTAATGTATGCAGAATAACTTTCCAATAGCATGTTATTAAAAAAATATATATTATTTCTATTTAATTTTCCACTTTGGAAAAAATGACCACTTAAGGGTCTCCCTACCAGTCCTGGCCGCAAGCTTTTTTTATTTTATGTATTATTTTTTTTAAATAGATTTCAGACTCCTGCTGGAGTCCTAAAGCTCAGACTGCAGCCGGGACACAGACAAGCTCAGCACTGCTCCCTGCCAGGTAGCAGTGCTGAGCTTGTCTGTGTCCCAGCTGCAGTCTGAGCTTTAGGACTCCAGCATGAGTCTGAAATCTATATATTAAAAAAAAAAAAAAAAAAAAAAAAAAAAAAAGCCTTCCAAAGTGGAAAATTAAATAGAAAGAATAATATTTTGTCATAACATGCAATTGGAAAGTTATTCTGCATACATTAATCTATAATATATCAAAAGTTTTTTTTTTTAATGAAAGGTACCCTTTAAAACTGTATATTTTTTTTATTAAACCGTATGCAACCGTACATCCATTTTCAAACCGTACACAGTTTAATTTTTTAACACACTGTTGTATACAGTTTGCTCCGGTATTGAGACATACGTTTTTTTTGTTTTTTTTTTTACAAAAAGGTGATGTGAATGCAGCCTTACATGGAATGACTTCTGCACATACTGTCGCCAACTATAAGGAACATTCAAGGCAAAAAACACATACGCCGTGCTATGCCTAACACAGGGGCGCAGGGGCCGGAGCATAACACAGATGCAATGTTATTGCCTTTGTCCTACTCCGACTCCTGCACTAAGGCACAACCCATATACTGTCCTCCAGTCCCTCCGCCCGCCATTTAGTACAGCAGGTTATCAATGTGGCACTTACCTGGACCGGTCCCCCTCCGACCTCTACACTCTAGATTTGCACCATTTTTGGTACTGCATACTCATCTCTCAGAAACATTTGAAATTTTTTTTTTTTCCATTACTTTTCACCAAAATTTGTCCTCAGAATAATTCCATTCCATTTTTTTTTTGTTTCTTTTAATAGAAGTTCTTTATACCAACCAGCAGCCCCTCTCCACCTCCCCGTGTCACATTCTGAATTTATGAAGACCATTTAAAAAAATAAATAAAATTTGAGCGGAGTGCCACCTTATATGAGAAAAGGATTTTACACATCGGGAACATAATGGTGAAACAGTTTACCGTCATGCAGAAGTGAAGCAAGAAGTGCGGATTAAGGGGGTACTCTAAATGTAGGCACCAAAAAGGTAAAGATGGAAGACTGGTGTACATTATGGCCTTTGTCATTACACAGACCAGTGTTTCCCAAACAGGGTGCCTCCAGCTGTTGCAAAACTACAACTCCCAGCATGCCCGGACAGCCGTTGGCTGTCCGGGCATGCTGGGAGTTGTAGTTTTGCAACAGCTGGAGGCACCCTGGTTGGGAAAGCAGCGACAGGGCTGGCGCCAGGCGGATGTGGACCATCACACTTAAATACAGGATAACGTTTGCCCAGATCAACACAGCCTCCAACATGCCTAGTGGCCCCTGTCTTCAGCCCAGCATGGGCCCCGCTCTATACTCCACACCAGCATCTATGGTGCCTGGCGTCAGGGATGAAAAAAAGGATCTGGTTGTACTTTGGCGCAGGGGGGGGGGGGGGGGGGGGACACATAGCTGTTGGCCAGACGTCTATTGCCAGAGTAATAACATTACTGCAGGTATAGATTTTAGTCTAAATAAAATTAGTATTTTATTTAGATTCATATATAAAATTTCAATAAAAGGAAAAAAAAAAAAAAAAAAAAGTTAATAAATCCCATCCAGAATCATTCGCCTATCAGAGCGTTCATACAAAGATTTATAGCTGGGATGAGGACAATTTTCCTCTTGGAAAATCATCTCCTTCCAAGGAAGGAAAATAAATAAAATCCATTGTTTGCTCTGAACCACAAGTAATAAAATAAAAATAACTAAAAACCTCAGGAGTTCTGTTTGCACGGCTGAGTCTATTGTGGACTATTAGTTGACATAAATGCTGGGGACAGAAGTCACTTTCTTTACAAGCCGCCCATTGGCTCATCAGCCACTATTGGTAAAATTATTAAAGGGGTACTCCGCCCCTGGCATCTTATCCCCTATCCTTTGGATAAGATGTTAGGTCACCGCGGTCCCGCTGCTGGGGACCCCGGGGTTCCCCGCTGCGGCACCGCGCTATCATTACTGCTCAGAGCGAGTTCGCTCTGTGCGTAATGATGGGCGATACAGGGGCCGGAGCAGCGTGACATCATGGCTCCGCCCCTCATGACATCACGTCCCGTCCCCTTAATGCAAGTCTATGGCAGGAGGCGTGAAGACCGTCACGCCCCCTCCCATAGACTTGTATTGACGGGGGCGGGCGGTGATGTCACAAGGGGTGGATCCGTGACGTAACGATGCTCCGGCCCCTGTATTGCGCGTCATTACGTGCAGAGCGATCTCGCTCTGTGCAGTAATTATAGCGGGGTGCTGCAGCAGCGATCCCCGAGGTCCCCAGCAGCGGGACCCCGGCGATCTGACATCTTATCCCCTATCCAAGATGTCTAGGGTCGGAGTACCCCTTTAATATAGTTTCTCTCAGAAATTAAAAAAATATATATATTGTTGTTGTTGTAAATTTAGGCAAAAAAAAAAAAAAACATCTAAAATCCTTACCTTAGTGGCTTTCTATATATTTCTCCCTTAAAGATAAACTGACTCACATTTTTAGATAAAAGTATTTTGCGTACTCCCGCCCATTTTGTATTTCTGTAGATATTGCGCTCCTGTGCGCAATGGAGGCAGGGAGCCGGCTTGTTAAGCTCCCCTGCCTCCTCCATATTCACAGCCCAGACCGCCCCTCTTGATTATGCAAATTTATTATCTATCCTGACAATAGGGGCGAGCGCTTTGCTCTCTGAGGAGAGCGCAGGCCCAGTTACCTTGATACACCCGGAAGGCAGAGCTCACACCCACCGGCAGGACAGATAAGAAATTTGCATATTCATGAGAAGGGAAGCCTGGGCAGTGAAGATGGAGGAGGCAGGGGAGCTCAACGAGCTAGCTCCCTGCCTCCATTGCGCACAGGAGCACAATAGCTACAGAAATACCAAAGGGCAGAACTCCGGAAATACATTTACCTTAAGGTTCTTGGTTATTTTTGTTTTGTTTTTTTCCCCCCTTTTTCTCTCTCTCCAGTGACAGGGACACTTTAAATCCTTAAACTTGTAGGTTCATTGTTATTACCGTGTTTATGCCACATTTTATATACCACATGCTAGAATTAAAAAAAAATTATTGGAAAATAAAAAAATAAAATAAAGTGCTCTGAAGCTTGTTGCCCCTATTCTCCATCGAATATGAAGCCTCATTTTAGGTTCTCTTTTCTGGCTTGTCTTGAGTCACAACACATCCTATATAGAGATGAGCGAACTTACAGTAAATTCGATTCGTCACAAACTTCCCGGCTCGGCAGTTGATGACTTATCCTGCGTAAATTAGTTCAGCCTTCAGGTGCTCCGGTGGGCTGGAAAAGGTGGATACAGTCCTAGGAAAGAGTCTCCTAGGACTGTATCCACCTTTTCCAGCCCACCGGAGCACCTGAAAGCTGAACTAATTTATGCAGGAAAAGTCATCAACTGCCGAGCCGAGAAGTTCGTGACGAATCGAATTTACTGTAAATTCGCTCATCTCTAATCCTATACTACAGTCACACATAAAGCTGCATGTAGAAATCTTACAGATGAGGCATTAAGCACTGTGTGACCTCACACACACCATACTACTCCGAGCCAACATCCGGATAGAACAAAAAAAACTGCAATCTTAAATTATTAAGTAACCCTACAATACCTGAAACCCCCATCCAAACAAGCTCTGTACAGACGCCGAATTCCAAATGCAGCTCTGGATGTGACTGGCATACAAGACGACGTGCGCACAAGACAAGCAGAACATGAGCAATAAGATCCAACATCATATATGTTAGATTTTAGGTGAAAAGTAGCAACTACACCTTTAAAAAAAAAATAATAATAAATCACTGTACTTCCAGGGTCGCCCTAAAGCTCCTGTATGTTCAGCATTAAAAGCCGAGCATTTTGGACGGGCTCCTAAAATAAACTATTAAAAAACTAACCAAAAAAAAAAAAAGGGCAAAAAAATAGCATTTCTTTTGAAGTATTTTGGAATTTTTCTTTTTGTTTTTCTTTTTTAACTATTAGTCAAGAAAGAGTTACACATTAAGAATACTAAAGAAATCAAGGTAACCGTTTTATTTACAGAAATACAGATCGTATTAGCTGAATAGGATAAACTTGCGTCCACGTTCACTTCGCTTCTAGATCGACTCAATAAAACACTTTCTTCGTACATTGACAAGTGCCTCCACGTAGGTAAAGCCAGGCCACGTCCCGTCCCCCCCCACCCCCCCCCCCCGTAATCTGCATGCCTCACTGCCCCCTCCCCCAACCAGGTCGAATTCTGCCTAAAAATTTGGTCGGGTGATAACACATTTTAGTATCTCATACAATGTACAGTGCTTCTGGTTAATATTAGTTGTTTTTTTTCAGATTTTTTTGTTTTTTGCCTCTTTGGTTGGCACAATATGCTTCAATATTACATTTTTTTTATATATTTTTTTTTGTTCCAAACATACGATTTTTGCTGTGGCAAAATTTCAAATGATTCAAAACGGTATGACATGCAGTAACCAAAAAATGTTTCAAAAAGAAAAAAAAAAATTAACAGCTCTCTACACTGAATGGATAGAAGGAAACGTGGGGCATTAAGCCCAACCAGGTTGAAGCGGACCAGTCACATGCTCACCGCGGGGGCTACCGGATTAGCAGCTCGTCCAATAAACAGCCAATCGGTTTGCTGAGAACCAGCGACATCATCAAGACGGAGCATTCCAGCATTGAAAACAACCGATTGGCCCTATATTGGGCTTGCCCCCAGTGGGCAGGGGAGGGATCTATACAATGACCAGTGAAATTCTAATCTTGATGCAGCATTAAGGGTTAAAACTTACCACTTTACCAGGCCTTGCCCATGTGCAAATAAATCCTTCCTGACAAGCAGTGACTATACAGTCTTCAAGAAAAATAAGCACAGTTAGTCTTTCGTGTGCTATCTTTTTACAGATAAGAGGCTCTAACAAAGGGACGTCTTCCATCCTGGGACAGAGCGCGGTCCCCAACGTTTTAGCAGGGTCCGTTTTGTTTTTCGTAACTAGGTTCAGTTTGTCGCTACTCTTGCTAGATATATGTCCCATACTGTGGTTCCTCTTGTGGTCTTTGTCGTGGTGCCTCTCCTTGCGATCATGAATGGACAGGGTGGCGAACTTGCTTACGCCAGAGGCGATGGCGCTGTCCACGCTGCTTTTGCTGCCGGTGTTGGACACGGCAGAGTGGGGAAGGCTGTTGGACCTTGGAAGAGGGGGAGGTATGGCATTGCCTGGCGTGGCGATACTGTTGCCGTTGCTTCCTGGGTTCGCAGAACCGCTTCCTGCGGGTGGGCTCGTGGCGTTCATGACGTTGGTATGTGTCCTTGTTCTCGACAGCGGTTGGTGAGGGAAAAGGATGTCTTCCGTAAGGTCCCATAAACACAGCTGTGTATCTTGGCCTACGGAGCCAAATCTATAAGTCACGCTAACCGGGCGACTGTCGGTAGAGTTCCTTTTGGAAAGTCTGGACTGCGTACTGTTCGCCCTGTCTCTACCAAAGCTGATCAGTTCTTGAAAGTCTTCATCGCTCCCGCTGAACTCTACAGGGTCAGTCTCTTCCACGCTAGTGGTATTAGGGTCAAACGCCACCACACTGACCCAAGATTTGTGTCCCTGACCTCTGGCTATTACACGGCAATCGACAAACGACCAAACAGTCACCAAATCGTCCTCTCCGCCGGTTACTATATACTTCCCGTCTGGACTCCAGCACACGCACAGGAGTCCTCCGAAGTAGCTTTTCATAGTACCATGCAACTCCACAGAATCGAAGTTAAACACGCGAAGGAAGCCATCTTGGCTCACACAGGCTAAGAATTTCCCATCTGGGGAAAAAGCAAATTCATTAAGGGCTCCCTCTCCGACAGTCCATTTCAGCAGAGGGTTTCGGGTGGACTTGCTCTTGCATGTATGAACGGCAAAGCTTTCTCCTTGCTTGAGTAGCTGGTAATGGGGCGCTGTGGTGCCGCACGTGTGCTCCACATTATACAAGTACATGTTCCCACTGGAATGAGCTACGAGAAAGAGGCTTTCTGAGCCCGGGACCCATTTTACACAAGTTACTCTTGATTTGTCTATTAGCCTCTGTTGAAGACAAAAAAAAATTAAAAATACAAAATTAGACATGAAATATATAGATCACGTATTACAGTGTGTATATCATACTGGGACGTGCTAATCAAATACTTTCCAACATCTCCTTTAAATCATAATATAAAAAAGGTTAAAATTACTTTCTAATACACTTTGCATGCTGTCAGTGAATGGAATTGCTGCATATGATCAGAGCTTGACAATAAGGATGTGTTCACACTATGGAATATCTGCGGACCGTGTGAACATGCGCCATCCCTATTGATGGCAATGCAGTCTGTGCAGAATGCAACCAAAAGAATTAATATGTTAAAGGGGTACTCCGTCCCTAGACATCTAGGATAGGGGATAAGATTTATGATCCCGCAGCTGGGATCCCCGCAATCTCTGTGCAGCACCCAGCGTTCATTTAGAATGCTGTGTGCCGGCGGCGAGGGTCATAACGTCACGACCACGCCCCTCGTGACGTCGCACCACACCCCCTCAATGCAAGTCTATGGGAGGGGCGTGGCAACCGCCACGCCCCCTCCCATAGACTTGCATTGAGGGGGCGTGGTGTGACTACGAGGAGCGTGATCGTGACGCCAGCTCCAAGCCTACGGAACAAAATGTTCCCAACGATGTAGCAGCGGAGTTCCCCTTTATTTGTTTTCGTCAGAATCTTGTATTTGAATTTCTGTGGCGGAAAAAAATTCTGCAGTCTGCACGGTGCAGCAGAATCCAACTGGAAACAATAGGAGGCTGCTGCGCCGGAATTTCCCAAGAGGAATTTTGCCGCTCGGAAATTCCGTAGCGTGAACCCGTCCTTATAGGGGGGGGGGGGGGGAAAGAGTTGTGATACATTGTAACAAGATCTGCAGCAGTGTAAGGAGCACATTTCAAGGACCGGTTTTGACCTTCTGAATATAAATAAATAGAGGCTTCCATTTACTGACACCAAGCAGAGATCTTTCAAATGGATTTACATATGAGGCGACAGCTGCCGAGATACGGCAACTAAAGTCTTAAAGGGATTTAACCCAAAATTATTATTATCCCAAGATAAGTATCTGCCTCCAGCTGTTTCAAAACGACTCCCAGCATTTCCAGACTGGGACCACATTTCCAGCAATCAGACCCCCACTATTATATTATCCTGTGGCTAAATGATGTATACGTCACCTTAAATGGAAACGGTCATCAGATTTTACCATATATAAACACATGGCATCACATTTTATATGGTAAAATCTTCTCCCTTACCTGCTGGCAGTAATGCAGTGAAAACATGAAGTTTGAAAGGTGTCCCCGCCGGTCATTTCCTGGGCAAGGGACATCCTCTTCTAGTCCCGACTGCTCGGGCTGTAACCATGCCCCCTAAGCAAAAGGAGCAGAGCTACGTGCTGTATGGGTGCGATTACAACCTGAGCAGACAGGACTAGAAGAGGATGGCCCCCACCCACGGGATGGCTTACGGGGACACCTTTCTTACTTCATATCTTCACCATCACTGCTGGCAGGTTGATAAGGAAGAAGATTTTACCATAAAGAACGCGTTTCCATACATTATCTATGGTAAAATATAACAGGTTCCCTTTAAGGACGCAGCAATCGACCTGAAACCCTAATTGTCTGGTTTTGGTTTTTCCCATAGCAACCAATCACAGCTCACTCATATCTTAACGAGCTCTTATAAAGTGAAAGTTGAGCTGTGATTGGTTGATGTGGGAAAAAACAGACAATTAGGGTTTCAGGCTGATTGATAAATCTCCCCCATTATGTTTATTCTCTAGGTCCATACAATTACATGATAACTTGTTTTATTTTATTACTTTAAAAAAAAATTACAATTATAAAGTTTTAATTAAGAAAAGGAGTATGCCTAAAATCGTCCCCTTCTGACCCCTATAAAGACATTTATTCTTCCGTATACAAAGCTGTTTGAGGGTCCGTTTTATGGGCCATGATCTGTAGTTTTTATCGGTACCATTGTTGTTTTGATGGGACTGATTTTTTTACATTTAAATAACACAGTGTGCGGTTTCATGTGTTATATTGTAATCGTTTGGACATTCCGCCACGCGGTGATACCACTTTTGTTGCATTATTTTTGCCCGCACACAGCGTTCAGAACTCTATGTTCCGGACGCTGGGGAGCTGAGAAACCCTTTAACTGCAATAGCATTGATCCGTGTTATTAGCGCTTCACTTGTACATGCTGCCTGCATATCTGGGGTGCCACAGACCTAGGTAGTGGACCTTCAGCCGTCCTCTCAGCTGATAGAGACCCCGCGTTTTCGCGACAGTGGTTCTGAACACCACCCTCAGCTGACCGATAATTTTTACCCATTTTAGATGCCACAATCAACTTTTATTGTAGCATCTAAAGGGCTAATACTGGAAATTGTCCCGATTGGTAATGTCTGGCATTAGCCATGGGTCCTGGCTGCTGACCGCAGGAGCTGAGCTCATACAGCAGGAGCAGAACGTACATGTATGTACTGTGTCCTTAAACGGGTACTCTACCCCTAGACATCTTATCCCTTACCCAGATGTCTGATTGAAGGTGGTCCGGCCACTGGGACCTCCCTTTCCCCACAATCTCCAGCCCAATAAAGCAGCCTTAGTCCAGGACTGGAAAGCGCTGAGTCATGTAACACATTCCATGGCAAAATATGGCACTACACCGGCCTCGGGCAGCAGTGGTCGTGACCTAAACCCAGACCCCGTCCATTCATGTCTATGACGTCACAACCACAGCCACCCGAAGCCGGCGTTCTGAACATAAATGTTTAGAACGCTGGGGTGCCAACCGGAGCTCGTGGGTGGTCCGGCCGCTGGGACCCCCTCTGGATAAGGGATAAGATGTCTAGGGGTGGCGTACCCCTTTAAGGGGTTAAAGGAGTACTATGGTGGGAAAAAAAAAATTTTTTTTTTTTTTTTTTTTACTTCTGTCAAAAAATTTCAAAAAAAAAAAAAATATATATATATCTTAATCCTTCCAGTACCTATAAGCTGCTGAATACTACAGGAGGAAATTATTTTTGGAACACAGAGCCCTCTGCTGAAATCACGAGCACAGTGCTCTCTGCTGACATCTCTGTCCATTTTAGGAACTGTCCAGAGCAGCATATGTTTTCTATGAGGATTTTCTCCTACTCTGGACAGTTCCTAAAATGGACAGAGATGTCAGCAGAGAGCTCTGTGTCCCAAAAAGAAAATTATTTCCTCTGTAGTATTCAGCAGCTAATAAGTACTGGAAGGATTAAGATTTTTTTTTTATTTTTTTTTATAGAAGTAATTTACAAATCTGTTTAACTTCCTGGCACCAGTTGAATTAAAAAAATAAAATAAAAAAATAAAAAAGGTTTTCCACCGGAGTACCCCTTTACATCTCAGGATATTCCCTCTAAAAGGATGTGTTCCCATCTCACCAGTAGCAGAGCCTCCATAACCACCAGGGTGTGCAAGGAACTGCAGCCGAACTCCATTCCATTATAGGTAGCTATGCTGAAGTCCCCTGCACAAAGAGCTGCCAGCGCCCAGCTGATCCACGTCCAACTAGGCATCCAGTTTCCCTACAGACAATGGAGTCTCACTTGGTGCCAATGCAAATTGGCAGTGCCACCTGATGCTGACTAACAGGCATGCAAATGCAATTCCTTATTATAGAAGCCAGGGATGACCATAGGGAAATCTCCCTCATTCTGACACATCATTTCGAGTACAGAGAGGAGGACATGAGAATCCTAATACCCATGTAAATCCAATAGTGGAATCTTATATTCACGACTGCAGAATTTGGCATCCGAGACTCCGACAATAATGAAGTCATTAGCTCCATAGATGCCAATACTAGGGGTAAATGCCGAGCTGGACGGTAATGTAGACCACCAAGGAACACTCGGAGTTTCCCCTAAAGAAGCCGATGCTGCAATAGGTTTCTTGCATGAGGCCCTATAAGCCAGTGGTCTCCAAACTGTGGCACTTCAGATGTAGCAAAACTACAACTCCCAGCATGCCCGGGCAGCCAGCGGCTGCCCGGGCATGCTGGGAGTTGTAGTTTTGCAATGGACCACCAGCTGAGAGGACGGCTTGAGCTCGACTACACACAAAATATGCACCAGAATGTCTGCAAAAAAAATCTAAGATTTAGTGCAGATTTTCCATCTATGGGTTATGCTGCGGAAAATACACAACATTTCCGCTACATTTGGCCCTTCCGTAGGTAACGGGCTGCGGTGATAATGTACTTAGGCTAGGTTCACACTGCGTTTTTGTTACGGTCTGTTTAACTTTGATGTATGCAAATACACAGTCAACTACGCTATTGTGTACGCCAAAACACACACAATGCCCCTCATTTAGTATTGCAAACCCGGCATGTTTTGTCGGGTTGTGCGCCAGAAATTCTGTCTGCACCAAAAATTGCGCCAGAATTGAAAAAAAAAAAAAAAAAAAAAAAAAACACTAACTCTCCATTTTACTAAGAAAAACGGAAAAAAAAGGGGCATGGTCATCCAAAAGGGGTGTGTTCCCGACGTTTTCACAAAAAAAAAAAAAAACTACAAAATGACTAAGCTTTCCACAGAAAAGAAACAACCTACAGAACAGAACATGAGTGAAAAAAAAAAAAAAAAGGAAAAATGTAGGGAAAGTAGAAAATGTAGGAAAACTTTAGTAAATACCGTGGGAAATAAATTGTAGGGAATTAAAACCCACAAAGAAACCTACACAACACTCTTAGTAAATCAGGGCCAATACATTCAGTTGAGTTTTTATATATAATGCAAATCAATGGAAAATGGATAACGCTGTATGGCATCTGTTTTAAAGGGGTTATCCAGGAATCGAAAAACAGACCTAAATTTCTTTAAAAAAAATAATAAATTGTGTGTAGTATTAGAACTTGGCTCCATTCACTTCAATGGAACTGAGCTGCAGAACCAGACACGATCTGGAGACAGACGGGGAGCGGTCTTTGAAATAAATTCTCCGTTTTTTTTTTTTGATTCCTGGATAACCCCTTTAAGCATCCTTTAGCGTATACGTTTTCTTTTCTAAGAAACATATACGTTAAGACAGAAAGCAATAATGCATTGCGATCGCCCCCTTATACATCAGGAAATTGAATTGTATACTTGGCGAGGGGGTCTGACACCCCCCAGCACTCACCTCCTCATTGAACAGCTTGCTGGTCTCCTTCTTTATGGGGTCTATGAGCTGGACCTGGCCTGCAGAGAAGCCGACAAGTAGAGAGACGCTCTCTGCCGTGGCGGTGAGATGATTGAAGTCATGACACGTGGGCTGCGTCCCTTTGTAGATCCGCTTGTCTATTGGTTTGCTGAGGTCAGCAGCCTGAGAGGGGAAAAGAAAAAACAAACCATTTACTATATATTCATAGACAGACTAATAACATACAGACGACCCCTCGATCATCAGAGGTCACTCATCATGGCGCATTTCCAGCAGGGACCGTCCAGACATGGAAAACTTACATTTGTTTACAGAGAATACGCAGCCAAGGTCAGCGCTACGACACATGAATATATAGTGAGAGATTATATATATATATATATATATATATATATATATATATATATATATATATATATATATATATATATATTATACATAGAGATAGATATATATATATATATATATATATATATATATATATATATCTATATCTATATATATCTATATATATATATATACACACATACATAAAAATATGTATAATATATACCTTGACCAATATTTTAATCTATATTTATTTATATATAATTTATATTAAAATATATTTTATACAAATAAATATGTATAATATATATCTATAAAAATTCACAAATGTTTTTATCTATTTTCATAGATACACATACAAAAAAAATGTATAATATATACCTTGACAAATATATTAAAATAAATATATTTTAATTTCCATATAGATTTAAATAAATATTAAAAATAAATATAAAATATATAATATATATATATTATATTTATTTTAATATTTATTTAAATCTATATGGAAATTAATATATTTATTTTAATATATATTTGTCAAGGTATATATTATACATTTTTTTTGTATGTGTATCTATGAAAATAGATTAAAAAAAAAACATTTGTGATTTTTTATAGATCTATATTGTACGCACTTTTTTTTTTATAGTATCCCCAATTTAAAAAGTTTTAACTGTTAACCCTTGGAACCCCTAAAATAAAGAAGCCGCCAACGCGTTATTCCCATTCAAGTTAGCAGCAGGGGACTCCCTAACTTGCAGTCCAACTTGTTTCCAAATGACAATTATCAGCCATTAAGACGGCCAAAGACTCACACAAATGATGGGAGTTGTTTATTTTTTTTTATATATTTTTTTGCTATAGCAGGAGGAGGGGTTGAGGGCATGAAGGAAAGGGGAAATGGGAGTTGTAGTTTTGCAACAGGAGGATGGACTCTACAGGGTTCTGTCCTGTTATAGGGGGTTATCCAGGATTACAAAAACATAGCTTCTTTCTTCCAAAAACAGCGCCACACCTTTCCTCAGGTTGTATGTGGGATTACAAATCTGCAATACCATATGCAAACTGAGAACAATGGTGGCTCTATTTATGGAAGGAAGCAGCACTTATTTTTTTACTCCTGGATAACCCCCCATCACCTGCATATGGTGGCAAAAGGCAGTGATCTTCAAACTGTGGACCATGAGATCTTGCAAAACTACAACTCCCAGCATTCCCGGACAGCCAACGGCTGTCCGGGCATGCTGGGAGTTGTAGTTTTGCAACAGCTGGAGGTCCACAGTTTTGAAACCACTGCCTTCTAGCATTCTATTCGGCAGAGAGTGCTGCGCTGCCGAATATATTTCTAGGTTATTTAAATGGCATCACTATGTCGCACACTCATACGAGGGAACCGCAGCGCATCCTGACGGGCAGAGTCTGAGATATTTCCGTCCGCAGCCCCTTCATTGGAGGAGGCGATCAACCGAGAACAAAAGCTGGAAGGGAAGATATGTTCTTAATTCCAAATTCATTTCATGTAAATGACTCCTTGCGGTAATCTGCCACTAATGCTCCCAGGTCCCTAAACCTCCACGTTGTTAATGCCTTCTGCAAATCTGCAGAACAGGAAAGAGATGAAAATCCGTGGCTGGTGGACGCTAATCGGATTTCACATCACTGGGGGAGTCGGTGGGGCGCCAACTGTCAGCATTTCTGCTCCGTCAGAGCTGCCAGCAAAGTCAGATACGCTGGCGGAATCAGCGGCATCCGAGGAAAGGGCCCCTGCCGCCCCATGACTGGGACACGTGCTGAAATATCAGTATTTCCCAGGGAGGGGGACATAAGCTACAACTGCTAATACGTCTATATAGGAGTCACAGAAGTGAGAAATGCTTCATAATTCTGCAGGTCATCGGTTTTAGATTGCTATGAAAAAGACAGAAGAAGCTCTACCTGTGAAAACATTATTTACCAGGGAGAGCAGGGGAGGCAGTACTATCTGAGTCGACATTATTTATGGGGAGAATAGGGAGGCAGAACTATCAGAGTCTATATAATTTGCAGGGAGGCAGTAGTATCTGAGTCTGTATCATTTACAAGGAGAGCAGTAGTATCTGAGCCGACATCATTTACAGGTAGAGCAGTACTATCTGGGCCTACATAATTTACAAGGAGAGCAGTAGTATCTGAGCCTACATCATTTACGGGGAGAGCAGTAGTATCTGAGCCTACATCATTTACAAGGAGAGCAGTAGTATCTGAGCCTACATCATTTACGGGGAGAGCAGTAGTATCTGAGCCTACATCATTTATGGGGAGAGCAGTAGTATCTGAGCCTACATCATTTACAAGGAAAGCAGTAGTATCTGAGCGTATATAATTTACAAGGAGAGCAGTAGTATCTGAGCCCACATCATTTACAGGGAGAGCAGTAGTATCTGAGCCTACATCATTTACAAGGAGAGCAGTAGTATCTGAGCCTACATCATTTACAAGGAGAGCAGTAGTATCTGAGCCTACATCATTTACAAGGAGTCGGAGAGCATGGGAGGCAGTAGTACCTGAGCCTGCATCAATTACATGAAGAGCAGTAGTATCTGAGCCTATATCATTTACAAGTGAGAGCAGGGAAGGCAGTACTATCTGCGTTTACATCATTTACAGGGAGAGCAGTAGTATCTGAGCCTATATGATTTACAAGGAAAGCCGTAGTATCTGAGCCTACATCATTTGCAAGGAGAGCAGAGGAGGCAGTAGTATCTGTACTATAGGCAATAGTATCTGAAGCTTTATCATAAAGAAAGTAGGAGAAGTAGTAGTGTCTGAGCCTATGTCCATTACAGGTAGAGCAGAGGAGGCAGTAGTATCTGTACCTGTAGTATAGGCAATAGTATCTGAAGCTTTATCATAAAGAAAGTAGGAGAAGTAGTAGTATCTGAGTCTATGTCCATTACAGGTAGAGCAGAGGAGGCAGTAGTATCTGTACCAATGTCCGTTACAGAGAGAGCAGAGGGGGCATTAGTATCTGAGCCCATATCACAGTGAGAGCAGGGGAGGTAGTAGTATCTGAGCCTATGTCCGTAACAGGAAGAACAGGGGAGGCTGTAGTATCAAAGCCCATGCCATTTACAGCGAGAGCAGGGGAGGCAGTAGCACTTTGTGCATGCATCAATTACAGGAAGAGACAGGGAGGCAGCACTATCTGTGCCCACATCAGTTAGCAGGTAACAAGCAGTGCTGCACCTCCTAGCAAAATGATCCCCGCAAATGAGAAGTTGGACCTTTTTTTTTTTTTTTTTTACATGGGTTGTTGCTATGCACTGGACGGGGGTTCTCTGTGATTTGGGGGGGTGTAACTGGATTATTAACTGCTTGTGTCCAGAAGTCAACAGCAGCCCCCCCCCCCCTCAACCAGTGTGCATCCAGCTGTTGCAAAACAACAACTCCCAGCATGCCCGGACAGCCAACGGCTGTCCGAGCATGCTGGGAGTTGTAGTTTTGCAACAGCTGCGAGGTCTCAGTCAGGAGCCGATACGAGTCTCTTGTAGGAGTCGGAGCCATAACCGACACCGGCGGCCGCCTGAACCGTACTCGCTGACTCAAGCGACGCCGTTGGACATCTCATTCTCCACTAGAAGCTGCAAAGTCATAAGATATCTAATACAGCAGACTGCAAAAGAGACTGCCAATATAGAGAACTGAAGAAAACGGCAGCAAAGGGGGTGCCCCCGAATACGGGGGAGGGGGTTACAGGGAGCGACGAAACGTAAAACCCCGCTCATGTTTTATTCCTAAATGTATAAAATGCTGACAAAGTGAACCACTGAGAGGTGACTGATGACACCGGCGGCATCAGCTTTCAACACACAAAGGGGGATTAACCTTTTAATACGGCGACAAGAGGCAGCGGCCTCTACTTTCCTGAACTCGTCACATGGGCCAGGGGCCCACCTGCTGTTATGTAACCGGCTAGAAAAAGGACAAATGTCTTCTATAATCCGTGCGCTCTACCACAACTCCCAGCAGGTCTTGATCGCTGCAGGAAAATAAAAAAAATAAAAACTGAATCTGTGGGTGACAATCGGCAATGTCCTTTTAATTGAAAGGTGAGCTATCGATGTCCATGATGGTGGCCGGCTGCAGGGTGAACTTATGGTTAATGATTCATCAGAAGAAACATTAAAATGGGGTACTCCGGTGAAAAACAAACAATGGTGCCAGAACGTTAAACAGATTTGTAAATTACTTCCATTTAAAAATCTTAACCCCTCCAGTACTTATCAGCTGCTGTATGCTTCAGAGAAAGTTGTGCATTTCTTTTCTGTCTGACCACAGTGCTCTCTGCTGACACCGCTGTCTGTTTAAAGGAACTGTCAAGAGCAGCAGCAAATCCCCAGAGCAAACCTATCCTGCTCTGGACAGTTCCTGACACGGACAGAGGTGTCAGCAGAGAGCACTGTGGTCAGACTGAAATTAAATTTAAAAAGAAAAGAACTTCTTGTGGAGCATACAGCAGCTGATAAGCATTGGAAGGATTAAGAAATCTGTTTAACTTTGACACAGTTGATTTAAACAAAAATAAATAAATAAAAAAAAGGGGGTACCCCGCTGCTCAGCGTTTGGAACAAACTGTTCCGAACGTTGGAGCCGGGAGCTCGTGACGTAATAGCCCCCAAGGGGCATCACTTCAACACTGATATTTTTGGGGTACAACGTAGGCATGATCAGGCAACAGGACGTACAATTTAACATGCAGCCTTAACCAAAGGCTGTGACCATTTGTGTGACCCCAGTTATACCCACCAGCATACATGCAATATTACTTCCACACTATTCCCCCCTCTGCGGGCCCCGTCTGCATTACATGCGACTAAGTGAGAGACGACGGCACAAAAACACAAAACCGATTCCTATCCTCGATCAGGTGCGGCACAATGGATGCCCAGGCTGATGCCAAAACATGATGGATTGTTTTATGACAACAGAGACCAAGAGAGACACGTGAGATGGCGCAAACAGCGGGAAATTAAAGAAGGCCTCCTAGAATTATTTCTTGGCTTCTATAATGCAGCATAGGCTGTAATTCGAGAATAAAGTGGAGGTTCTTGTGATAAACATGGGGTTTTCAGCCATACTGATTCCTATTTAAGAACTAAAATGATTTCCTAACGCTGCCTACATTTCCCATGAATCATTTGGCTTTGTTGAGAGTGAAGGGGGTAGAGTCTCATCACTGCACCTGGTCATCTAATTTGGCTGCTGGAGGTCACCCAGGTAAATTAATTAGACTCGTAAGAGGGTTGGTGTCTATTCACAAAATGTGCAGTTTTGATGCGTTTTCTTATTAAAGATGCATTTTTTTTTTTTTTTTTTAAAGAAATATGTCCAAAAGTGATTTGTAGTCTTTAGGCTGTGTTTACACGTTATATTTTTGCAGCATTTTTCACAAATTTTGCAGCTAAACAAAAACCGCAATGTGTAAAACACAGTCTCACAGAAGATGTATAACTTCTATATATATCCTGATCCAATAGAGCTAGCAGCAGTATACAGATAGAGCTGGGGGGGGGGGGGGTCTGGAGACCGCATGATTGATTCTGTAGTTTACAGGATTGGTCACTTCTGACATATTAAACACTGATATTCTGTGGGTCAGGTTGGAGATCACATGACCCAGTTACACTTATGAACCACATGGATGCAGTTGTGCGGGAATAAAGAAATGACAGAGTAGGACTAGTGATTGCGAGCATTTACACGTTATATTTTTGCAGCATTTTTCACAAATTTTGCAGCTAAACAAAAACCGCAATGTGTAAAACACAGTCTCACAGAAGATGTATAACTTCTATATATATCCTGATCCAATAGAGCTAGCAGCAGTATACAGATAGAGCTGGGGGGGGGGGGGGTCTGGAGACCGCATGATTGATTCTGTAGTTTACAGGATTGGTCACTTCTGACATATTAAACACTGATATTCTGTGGGTCAGGTTGGAGATCACATGACCCAGTTACACTTATGAACCACATGGATGCAGTTGTGCGGGAATAAAGAAATGACAGAGTAGGACTAGTGATTGCGAGCATGCATGGTATGATTGCTTCTTTATCAGCACTGCTGAGAACCACAGGAATAATGCCCGATGGCGCGATCATTAGGAGACTCCAGCTTGGGGTGTAGGACATCTTTGTGTCAGTATCAATAGCCTCAAGGTTGCATGGTGGGCAGTGACTGATGCCTGGGGATTAAAGGGTTATTTCCATCTGATGACGGATGTGCTATCACTTTATAATCCGTGGCGGTATAATATCTAAGCTTGAGAATAAAAAGGGCCACAGCTCTTAATCAGTTCTGTGGCCCCTTTCATCCGATCATCCATTTTTCTGACCGCACTGCTGCGGATGTTGTGATCTGTATTGATCACAGCATCTGAGGGGTTAATGGCAGACATAAGCGCGATCGCTCATGTCCGCCATTAACAGCAGGTCCCTGGCTGCTGATCGCAGCCGGGACCTGCTGTGCATGACAGTGCCCCCCCCCCCCGATGTCATCTACAGGACGTAAATGTACGTCCTGGTCAGTTAAAGGAGTACTCCGCTGCCCTGCTTCCGGAGCTCTGCTACACAGCATCCGGAAGTTTATTGCTCCGAACGCTGTGTGCGGGCTTCCATGTTCAGGGCCGTCCCTGGTGACGTCACGCCCGCCCCCTCAACGAAAGTCTATGGGAAAGGGTGCCGTCGTGCTCCCACCTTCCCATAGACTTTCGTTGAGGGGGCGGGCGTGACGTCACCAGGGACGGCCCTGAACATGGAAGCCCGCTAACCGCGTTCGGAGCAATAAACTTCCGGATGCTGTGGAGCAGAGCTCCGGAAGCAGGGCAGCGGAGTACCCCTTTAAGTACCACCGCACCAGGATGTACATTTACGTCCTGCGTCGTTAAGGGGTATTCCAGTAAAAAACATTTTTTTCGTATGAACAGGCTCCAGAAACAGATTTGTAAATTACTTCTATTAAAAAAATCTTAATCCTTCCAGTACTTATCAGCTGCTGAAGTTGAGTTGTTCTTTTCTGTCTGACCACAGTGCTCTCTGCTGACACCTGTCTGTCTCAGGAACTGTCCAGAGCAGTAGAGGTTTGCTATGGGGATTTGCTCCTACTCTTCACAGTTCCTGAGACAGACAGAGGTGTCAGCAGAGAGCACTGTGGTCAGACAGAAAAGAACTACACAACTTCAGCAGCTGATAAGTACTGGAAGGATTAAAAATGTTTAATAGAAGTTATTTACAAATCTACTTAACTTTCTGGAGCCAGTTGATAGGGGAAAAAAATAAATAAAAAATAGTTCTTCCTTGGAATACCCCTTTAAGTCTTGGGGCCGTGTTCACACATTGAATTTCTACTGCATTTTTAACACGTTTCGGGAGCAGTTTTCCAAAAGTTCTTGCAAGAAAGCAAGTTTTTTTTTTCTGATCATATACAACCCATCAAAAGTGATAAGTGTCCTTCAATAAAGCTAAGCTGCAATACCAGACACGACCTACGGACAGATGTAGGCGCTGTTTCTTCGAGTAAAGTATCCATTATTTTACAATATATTCCGTCTTCCCTTTGAAGGACTCGGCGGTGCCACTGTGCAGCTCCAGCATTCAGCCGCCTTTGTGTTTCCTTCAGGGTCTGATACAATCTGCCTCTATTTTTATTTACCGTCCCGCCGCGTCTTTCCTGCTACGAGAACTGAAAAAAAGTATTTTTTTTTTCTTTCCGTCTCCTTTCTTCCGAGTCACTGGGATATTTTCAGCAGATCATTAACCGCGCTGTCAGTGACCGGTTTCACCTCAGCGAGGAGCAGGATTCAGCCGCTTCCTTAAAGCTAAGCGAACGTATAAAAAAAAAAATAATAATAATCGTGCCGGCTTAACAACTAACTCTATGGAGATCACCAGGCTGGGAGAGAGAGAGAGTGTTGGCACGGCGAGTACCAGCCGCCCTGTATAACCCTGAGAACACATCTAGAATGAACAACTAGAGCGCCTGGCACCCGTCCCGCTCAGCGTACAAAAACAGGAAGCGGCGATAACTAGATGGGCGACCATTAGACGACCCATAATTTACGGTAAACTGCTGCTGATCAACTATACCAATGGTCTCCACACTGTGGACCTCCAGCTGTTGCAAAACTACAACTTCCAGCATGCCCGGACAGCCAACGGCTGTCCGGGCATGCTGGGAGTTGTAGTTTTGCAACAGCTGGAGGTTCACAGCTCTATATTAAAGCCTTTTGAATGGCCCCCTTTCACCTATATTTTATACTGCTGCAATGGTGGCATACTGAGGACACTTTATATAGACTCCCTGACCTTGAAAAAGTACAAGTCAATTTTCTAAAACCAAGTCCAGCAGAGTGGGAGACACTCCTTCCCCTGACTCTCTGCAAGGCTAACAGCAATCCTAAGCAGGGTTCCCGCTTCAATTCAATAAAAAAAAAAATAAAAAAAAATGTATAATATAATATAATATAATATATATATATATATATATATATATATATATATATATATATATATATATATATATATATATATAATATACTTGTAATATTTTTTGGATTATTTTTAATATTTATTTGTATATTTTTTAATTTTTAATATTTTTATTTGTTATTTTTAATATTTTTATTTTTAATATTATTGCCGTATTTAAAACCTGCAAGTCTCCAGCTGTTGCAAAACTACTATTCCCAGCATGCCCAGATAGCCCAGCTGGAGAGCCGCAGGTTGCATTGGGAGTTGTAGTTTTGCAACAGCTGGAAATCCATCGTTGGATTGTGAATATGATGAGAGCTGTAGTTTTTCCAACAGGTTGGAGGGGGGGGGGGGGGGTAGAATGCTCTATAAGTCCACATGCACCAATATCATTCACTGTATAACGAAAAGTTCTGCTACTTTCTGACAGTTTGTTTCAATTCCTTACTTTCAAAATCTCTGCTTGCAGTCAGCGAATGGGGAAAACGGCTTGCTTCTGAAAATTCTCTCCAGCAGAAAGTCAATTCCAATGCAGCAAGGCCTCGTCAGAGCTGGGGAATAAACCCTAAAAGGGATAGTCCGGTGGAAATTTTTTACTTTTTTATTTTTAAATTAACTGGTGCCAGAAAGTTAGGCTGCATTCACACCACGTTTTTGCCTGCGGTAGGGAAACCGCATACGGCCGAAAACGAAGCCGACAGGAGGCTGCGGTTCACTCCGGTCGGCTCATAGACATACATTAAATACGGTTCCCGAATACGGCTGAGTGCGGGCGCCGTGATTAAGCCCCGCCCCCCAGCCGTATTTAACAAAACGTGGTGTGAACCCAGCCTAAACTGTATCAAAACGTGTGTACAAATTTTAACCCGTATACAGTTAAAAACCGTATACGGTTTGAAAACTGACATCCGGTTGTATCCGTTTTTTAAGAAAAAAATTTATACGTTTTTAACTTTTCACTCTACTTTGAATAGTTTTACTTGTTTGATTGAAATTCCAAGAAAAAAAACTGTGCAAAGTCAAAAGCCGGATGGAACTGTACGCACATACAGTTCTGTACGGTTCCCATTGACTCCCATGTTAAAAAAAATTTAATAAATGTATACGGTTTAATACAGTTTTTCAACCGAACCTAAATCCGTGGTAGACTATGGTTTTGGGTACAGGAAAAAAACCTGACAAAACCGTACAGGATGCAAAACGGACACAACCTGATGCATCTTTTGGCATATGGTTTTCAATTGAGAGTCAATGCATTTGTTTTCCAATACGGTTTTCACATAGAAAACATATACGGGAAGTGTATTGCAAAAACGTGGTGTGAATGCAGCCTTAAACAGAATTATAAATGACTTCTATTAAAAAAATTTTACCCTTCCAGTACTTTTTAGCAGCTGTATGCTACAGAGGAAATGCTTTTCTTTTTGAATTTCTTTTTGTCTTGTCCGCAGTGCTCTCTGCTGACACCTCTGTCCGTGTCAGGAACTGTCCAGAGCAGCATAGGTTTGCTATGGGAATTTTCTCCTACTCTGGACAGTTCCTGATACTGACATCAGGTGTCGGCAGAGAGCACTGTGGACAAGACAAAAAAAAAATTGAAAAAGAAAAGAATTTCCTCTGTAGCATACAGCTGCTAAAAAGTACTGAAAGGATAAAGATTTTTTTAAATAGAAGTCATTTACAAATCTGTTTAAAGGGGTACTCTGTCCCTGAGACATCTTATCCCACATTCAGCTGTCTCGCCCCCTCCCATAGCGGGGGGGGGGGGGGTGACGTCACACGGGGGCGGAGTCATGACATCACGATACTCCGACCCCGTGGTCGCCACCTGGCTGTTTGTGAGCTGGCACCGTGGCATGCAGCTCAAACAGGTGGGTGGCGAATTCAAGAGTGCGGGGGTCCCCAGCGGCAGGACCCCCGGGGTGAGACATCTTATCCCCTATACTTTGGATAGGGGATAAGATGTCTCAGGGCTGGAGTACCCCTTTAACTTTCTGGCACCAGTTGATTTAAAAATAAATAAATAAGTTTTCCACCGGAGTACCCCTTTAACAGAACTGTTGGCACAGTGTGGAACAGACGACTGTAACACATGTCACGATCACGCTTATCTGAAGGGCACCTATACTTATCTATACATTGTGCTGCTACAAGCTGAAGAACACTTACGAGATGAGACGGCCACCTTGCTTCTACCATGGCGTCCTTCCAAAAGGCAGGGAGTAGTGCGGCCATCATGTGCCCCCAAGGATATTATTATTAACATAACAGCAGCTGGAGTAATGAGATAATAGAATAAACTACAGCCGGCGGCATTAGCAAGGTTACCACCACCCAGCTTACCTAGGCTCCTGAATTCTTCACTTCTACCAACTCGTACGTCCCTATTTTACCTTCCTTCTCACATCTAGAAGGGTAAGTGAGAAACTTCTGCCTGACTGCAGTCACCATCGGGCAGTGTTCCCCAACCTGCAGCTCTCCAGCTGTTGCAAAACTACAACTCCCTGCATGCCCGGACAGCCGTTGGCTGTCCGGGCATGCTGGGAGTTGTAGTTTTAATATACCTATAGGCAACCTGAGGTAGACGACGCGCCCCCTCCATACAGCTCTATGGGAGAGGTGGGGATGCACGAACACTACATCTCCGCCTCTCCCAAAGAGATACATGTAGGGGGTGTTTTTGGCCGCTGCGTCATGCTGCGACACCATGCCTCCTGCACGGGAGGGCCGCGGCAGAGCCAGGGCCCCATACAGGAGATCACGGCGGTCCCAGCGTTCAGACCCCCTGCGATCAGACACTTATCCTGCAGATCTACTTTAAAAGGGGTACTCCACTGAAAAACATTTTTTTTTTAAATCAACTGGTGCTAGAAAGTTAAACAGATTTGTAAATTACTTCCATTTAAAAATCTTAATCCTTCCAGCACTTATCAGCTGCTGTATAAGGCAGAGGAAGTTCTTTTCTTTTAAAGTTCCTTTCTGTCTGACCACAGTGCTCTCTGCTGACACCTCTGTCCATGTCAGGAACTGTCCAGAGCAGGAGAGGTTTGCTATGGAAGAGATTTGCTCCTACTCTGGACAGAGGTGTCAGCAGAGAGCACTGTGGTCAGGCAGAAAGGAACTTCAAAAAGAAAAGAATTTCCTCTGTAGTATACAGCAGCTGATAAGTACAGGAAGGATTAATATTTTTTAAATAGAAGTAATTTACAAATCTGTTTAACTTTCTGGCACCAGTTGATTTATAAAAAAATAAATAAAAAAAAGAGTTTTCCAGCAGAGTACCCCTTTAAAGGGGTTCTCCGGTGCTTAGACATCTTATCCCCTATCCAAAGGATGGGAGTCCCGCTGCTGGGGACCCCCGTGATCTTGCACGCGGCACCCCGTTTGTAATCAGACGCCCCTCAATGCAAGTCTATGGCAGAGGTGTGACGTCACACGCAGTCGGCCCTGTGGTCGCCTGTAATCAGGCCCGCAGCGAACACGCTCCGGGGACTGATTACAAACGGGGTGCCGCGTGCAAGATCACGGGGGTCCTCAGCAGCGGGACTCCCATCCTTTGGATAGGGGATAAGATGTCTAAGCACCGGAGTACCCCTTTAATCGCAGGTGGTATGAATTACATGGGTCACCTATTCTTTAAAACAGGTGTAATGCAGTAATATAACCTGTAGTGGCCACTGCAGGAAAAACATGCACCTGTCTGCTGCTTCAAACAGATCATAGCCAATCACCGGTCATGCTGGGAGTTGTAGTTTTGCAATAGCTGGAGTCAACTTGATTTCTAATTCAACATGTGTTATAATATATATTATAAAAATCACAATTGTGGGTTGTTTTTTTGAGGCCTGGGTGCATTATAAAGATTTGAAGGGGGGTGTACAACTTCTATATATCCTGATTCTATAAAGACAGCAGCAGTATACAGATAGAGCTGAAGGGGAGGAGTTTGAGAGCTGTCAGGAGAATAAGAGGTGATGTCATCATGTAGTTCACATGAAGTCATTGACCCAGGGTCGACTACTTCCTCAGAAACATTAAAACACAGACTATCTTTGGGTCAGACTGGTGATCACATGACTAAGTTACAGTAATAAAATGCATGGATGGCATTCACAAAAGTCATCGTTCTGTTCTCGAAGTCTCCCACAATGCAACTTGGCGGACCATGTACTGTGCAGACACTGATCCAACAGCCGCCCTCCCCCTACAGTGAATTAATAAAGCATTGTTGAGGAGACAGTGTAGTGCAGAACATGGGGGTATTAGGACATAACAGGAGGTGCTCCGACCCTTCCTTTATCTTGTGGGTTTTCGCCTACACAACACACACCCATTCATTCCTGGAAAGAATTTAAAAAATAAAAAAGTGTCAAAGGGTTCGGATTCAAATTACAAGAAGTGGAGGCGAGATAGAACCTCGGACATGGAGATAAAATACAGGGCGGCCTCCTGCAGGTGAGGCCCTGAATCCTCCTCCATCTGGGTTTCTTCTGATAGAGAAGAGTTCCCCAACCAGGGTGCCTCTAGATGTTGCAAAACTACAACTCCCAGCATGCCCGGACAGCCTTTGGTCGACTACTTCCTCTGAAATATTAAACACAGACTGTCTTTGGGTCAGACTGGTGATCACATGACTAGGTTACAGTAATAAAATCCATGGATGCAGCTGTGCTGAAATAAAACATATGGCTCCGTAGGACTAGTAATGGTGAATGTGCAAAATATGGGCAAAAGAAAAAACCTGGGAGTCAGTCATACTGTGCACCTGCACCAGGTAAACGTCATGTGACAGGCCTCGCTCTATGATACGTGACTATATGTGTATAAGCCCTGGGTGGTATTTGCCGCCATTGTATCACATTATACACCAATGTTACCCAACCAGGGTGCCTCCAGCTGTTGCAAAACTACAACTCCCAGCATGCGTACTGCACATACGGTTCCATTGACTCCCATGTTAAAAAAAAAATAAAAAAAAAAACACTACGTTTCAATACGTTTTTCACCCATGCCAAAAATCGTGGTAGGCTACGGTTTTGGGTACGGGGAAAAAAAAGACAAAACCGTACAGGAGGCAAAAACGGATACAACCTGATGCATCATTCGGCATATGGACTAGGGTTCGACTGATATCGATTTTTTAGGGCCGATACCGATAATCTGTCACCTTTCAGGCCAATAGCCGATAACTTATACCGATATTCCGGTATAAGTTATCGGCTATTTCAAACCCCCCCACCCCCCGGCGGGCACTTTAAATCAATGAATTGCAGCGGCTTTTGCGGTGCCAGAGACCACCGCCGCCGCCCGCTTCTCTCTCCCTGCCTGTCCTGGGGTCCTGAGTCTAAACACCACAGTTGCCCCATCGCCTCCCCCCATCCCCGGTGTTATAATTACCTGTTCCCGGGGGTCCGCAATCCTTCTGGCTCCGTCGGCGTCCTGCACTGTCACTGTGGCACTGACTGTGACATCGCGTTGGGGACGTCACTCGTCATTGCGCAGCGCACAGCAACAGCACCAGAGCCAGAAGGATTGCGGACCCCAGGAACAGGTAATTATAACACTGGGGATGGGGGGAGGCGATGGGGGGGGGGGGGGCGGCGGCGATATGTGGGTAGAGGATTGGGGGGGGGAATGGGGAGGTGATGGGGCAGCAACATGTGGCCAGAGGATGGGGGGGGGAGGCAATGGGGCAGCGGCGGGGCATTATCGGCAAGGTATTTGCCGATAATGTCCAAAATCGTGATTATTGGCCGATAAGATCGGCCAAACCAATAATCGGTCGATCCCTAATATGGACACAACCTGATGCATCATTTGGCATATTGCTGGAGAGCCAATGCATACGGTTTTCAATACGGTTCTCAAATTGAAAACGTATACGGAACTGTATTGCAAAAACGTGGTGTGAACCCGGCCTTATAGACAGTGATGTCCACCATACAGGAAGTCCAGGGACAGTCACCTCCACACTATAGTCCACAATGTCATCTCACACTACACAGGTACCTATAACAGCAATATACAATAGAAGAAAGACAAATCCTTGGCACTGCTGTAGCCTCTAAGTACGTGTCCTGAGGAAGGGGCCTGAGGAAGCGCACTTTTGCGCAAATACAGTCCGTTGCCCTACCCCCCCACGCCACAGCACGTGTCCGCTCTCCCGTATCGCTCCGGTACCTGATGTACGCTTGAATAAAGAAAAGATGTTTTAACTGCATAATCCTGGGTGAGTGCTCCGTTCTTCTAATCTTGCACTTGGAATTGTACCTATAACAGGACAGGACTCTCACAATATGATTTGATAACAGAAATAATCCAATACTGAACCATTTCCAGGAACATAAATAATTCACTAGTATTCTACTGCCTGGGAAAACTCACCTATATTTTACTAGTATCCCAGAATTTTACACTGTGCACCGGAATTAGGAAAAAAAAAATTATTTTAAACAACTGGTGCCAGAAAGTTAAACAGATTTGTAAATTACTCCTATTAAAAAATCTTAATCCTTGCAGTACATTTTAGCGGCTGTATGCTATAGAGGAAATTCTTTCTTTTTGAATTTTTTTCTGTCTGTCCACAGTGCTCTCTGCCGACACCTCTGTCAATGTCAGGAACTTTCCAGAGCAGGAGAAAATCCCCATAGCAAACCTATGCTGCTCTGGACAGTTCCTGACACGGACAGAGATGTCAATAGAGAGCACTGTGGATAAGACAAAAAAGAAATTCAAAAAGTAAAGAATTTCCTCTGTAGCATACAGCTGCTAAAAAGTACTGGAAGGGTAACCATTTTTTTTTTATAGAAGTAATTTACAAATCTGTTTAATTTTCTGGTACCAGTTGATTAAAAATTAATAAATAAATAAATAAAAAAGTGTTTTCCACCGGAGTACCCCTTTAACCAGTCCACCCCTGAAATTTTTCAAGAAAATTAAGTATTTCTCACAGAAAAGGATTGCAGTAACATGTGTTTTGCTATACACATGTTTATTCCCTTTGTGTGTATTGGAACTAAACCAAAAAAAAAAAAAAATAAGCAAATTGGACATAATGTCACCAAACTCCAAAAATGATCTGGACAAAATTATTGGCACCCTTTCAAAATTGTGAAAAAAATAAGATTGTTTCAAGCATGTGATGCTCCTTTATACTCACCTGGGGCAAGTAACAGGTGAGGGCAATATAAAAAATCACACCTGAAAGCAGATAAAAAGGAGAGAAGTTCACTTAGTCTTTGCATTGTGTGTCTGTGTGTGCCCCACTAAGCATGGACAACAGAAAGAGGAGAAGAGAACTGTCTGAGGACTTGAGAACCAAAATTGTGGAAAAAGAGCAAAGTCCATCTCCAGAGATCTAGATTTGCCTTTGTCCACAGGGCGCAACATTATCAAGAAGTTTGCAACCCATGGCACTGTAGATAATCTCCCTGGGTGTGGACGGAAGAAAAAAATTGATGAAAGGTGTCAACGCAGGATAGTCCGGATGGTGGATAAGCAGCCCCAAACAAGTTCCAAAGATATTCAAGCTGTCCTGCAGGCTCAGGGAGCATCAGTGTCAGTGCGAACTATCAGTCAACATCCATAGTGGGGTCAAAGGAGGACCCCACTATGGAGGAGACCCAGGAGGAGCCCACTATGGAGGAGACCCAGGAGGAGCCCACTATGGAGGAGACCCAGGAGGAGCCCACTATGGAGGAGACCCAGGAGGAGCCCACTATGGAGGAGACCCAGGAGGAGCCCACTATGGAGGAGACCCAGGAGGAGCCCACTATGGAGGAGACCCAGGAGGAGCCCACTATGGAGGAGACCCAGGAGGAGCCCACTATGGAGGAGACCCAGGAGGACCCCACTATGGAGGAGACCCAGGAGGACCCCACTGCTGACACAGAGAGATAAAAAAGCAAGACTACATTTTGCCAAAATGAACTTGAGTAACCTAAATCCTTCTGGGAAAACGTCTTGTGGACAGATGAGACCAAGATAGAGCTTTTTGGTAAAGCCCATCATTCTGCAATCCTTTTCTGTGAGAAATACTTCATTTTCTAGAAATATTTCAGGGGTGCCAACATTTACGGCCATGACTGTAGGTGCCCAGTAATAGTAGCCAGTGCTTCGTTAGTATCCCAAGACATTACATCCTGTGCAGGCAGATTGGAACATTAAATTAATGTATCTATACTGTGTACGTAGATGGATTATTGGTTAATATTCTTCACAATGCAATACTGTGCAGGTACCCAAAAATATTAATAAGTCCATCCCTAGTGTCCTAGGATACTGTATAGGTGCCAAGGAGTAGTAGCAAGTACATCACTAGTAAAGCAGGATTCCATACTATACAGGTAACTAGGAGTAGTAGCAGGTACTTCACTATTGTCCAAGGATCCAATACTGTGCAGGTGCCAAAGAGTAGTAGCAGGTTATTCACTATTTTCCCGGGATCCCATACTGTGCAAGTGCATCATTAGTATCCCAGAATACTATACTGTGCAGGTGCATCACTAGTATCCCAGAATCCCATACTGTGCAGGTGCATCACTAGTGTCCCAGAATACTATACTGTGCAGGTGCATCACTAGTATCCCAGAATCCTATACTGTGCAGGTGCATCACTAGTATCCCAGAATCCTATACTGTGCAGGTGCATCACTAGTATCAGAGAATCCTATACTGTGCAGGTGCATCACTAGTATCCCAGAATCCTATACTGTGCAGGTGCATCTCTAGTGTCCCAGAATCCCATACTGCGCAGGTGCATCACTAGTATCCCAGAATCCTATACTGTGCAGGTGCATCACTAGTATCCCAGAATCCCATACTGTGCAGGTGCATCACTAGTGTCCCAGAATCCTATACCGGGCAGGTGCATCACTAGTATCCCAGAATCCTATACTGTGCAGGTGCATCACTAGTATCCCAGAATCCCATACTGTGCAGGTGCATCTCTAGTGTCCCAGAATCCCATACTGTGCAGGTGCATCACTAGTATCCCAGAATCCTATACTGTGCAGGTGCATCACTAGTATCCCAGAATCCTATACTGTGCAGGTGCATCACTAGTGTCCCAGAATCCCATACTGTGCAGGTGCATCACTAGTGTCCCAGAATCCCATACTGTGCAGGTGCATCACTAGTATCAGAGAATCCTATACTGTGCAGGTGCATCACTAGTGTCCCAGAATCCCATACTGTGCAGGTGCATCACTAGTATCCCAGAATCCTATACTGTGCAGGTGCATCACTAGTATCCCAGAATCCTATACTGTGCAGGTGCATCACTAGTATCCCAGAATCCCATACTGTGCAGGGGCATCACTAGTATCCCAGAATCCTATACTGTGCAGGTGCATTACTAGTATCCCAGAATCCTATACTGGGCAGGTGCATCACTAGTATCCCAGAATCCCATACTGTGCAGGTGCATCACTAGTATCCCAGAATCCCATACTGTGCAGGTGCATCACTAGTGTCCCAGAATCCCATACTGTGCAGGGGCATCACTAGTATCCCAGAATCCTATACTGTGCAGGTGCATCACTAGTATCCCAGAATCCCATACTGTGCAGGGGCATCACTAGTGTCCCAGAATCCCATACTGTGCAGGTGCATTACTAGTGTCCCAGAATCCTATACTGGGCAGGTGCATTACTAGTATCCCAGAATCCTATACTGGGCAGGTGCATCACTAGTATCCCAGAATCCTATACTGGGCAGGTGCATCACTAGTATCCCAGAATCCTATACTGTGCAGGTGCATCACTAGTATCCCAGAATCCTATACTGGGCAGGTGCATCACTAGTATCCCAGAATCCTATACTGTGCAGGTGCATCACTAGTATCCCAGAATCCTATACTGTGCAGGTGCATCACTAGTATCCCAGAATCCTATACTGTGCAGGTGCATCACTAGTATCCCAGAATCCCATACTGTGCAGGTGCATCACTAGTATCAGAGAATCCTATACTGTGCAGGTGCATCAATAGTATCCGAGAATCCTATACTGTGCAGGTGCATCACTAGTATCCCAGAATCCTATACTGTGCAGGTGCATCACTAGTATCCCAGAATCCTATACTGTGCAGGTGCATTACTAGTATCCCAGAATCCTATACTGGGCAGAGGACTATGAGCAGGAGTTGCAGGAACTTCACTAGTAGCCCAGTATCCGATTCTTTTTAAAGTGACAGTACAATTCTTTACTACTGTACAGGTGTCGGTAATATTTACCAGTGACCCTGCAGGTTCCATACGGCCGAGAAGACCAACAATATTGTTCCCTGTTGCTTAAATTGGCAGAAATATTAACCAGAACACCACTTTTCCTGGTAAATTGTGAGGGTGATGAGCCCAGAACTTCTATACAGAACAGGTGGGTAGTAATATTACAGTACAGTAAGTGACCTCATACAACCCGCCAGACACATGTACCATAACATGTGACCCTAAACCACACATAGGGCAACCAGAATATACTCATCGTACAATGACAAATCAGAACAAGAGACGACTCCCCACCCAATATAGGGTGATAACAGCATCGATCCCCTATGAGGTATGGAAGTAGAGGTGAAGGAGAAGGCACTCGGGGGGTAGGTTACATAGGGGGTTATAGTTTCCAAGGTTAAAAAAATAAATAAATAACACGCACACAAGGGTCCATTGAGGTTCAACCTATACCCCTATTGCGTCATCCAGAGGAAGACAGACCCCCCCCCCCCCCCTCTCACCTACCCCTGGTGAGGCTGATGTCAATTGCCCCATGATAGAGAAAGAATTCCTTCCCAACCACAATACGGCATCAGAATAAATCCCTGGATCAACCTTCTGTCCACATAAATCTATTATCTATAAACATGAAATACTGGTGGAGACAGGCGGTCAGAAGAGAGGACGGAGGGTAGTCAGAAGAGAGGGTGGGGGTAAGTCAGAAGAGAGGGTGGGGGTAAGTCAGAAGAGAGGGTGGGGGTAAGTCAGAAGAGAGGGTGGGGGTAAGTCAGAAGTGGGGGGTGGGGGTAAGTCAGAAGTGGGGGGTGGGGGTAGTCAGAAGTGGGGGGTGGGGGTAGTCAGAAGTGGGGGGTGGGGGTAGTCAGGAGAATGAGGCCAGGTAGTCATTGTGGAGGTACAGATGGGAGGGCGAGAGGCAGTCAGGAGGGGGTAGTTAGAAGGGAGGGGGGCGGTCAGGAGGGAGGGAGGGGGCGGTCCGGCGGTCAGGAGGGAGGGGGCGGGCAGGAGGGAGGGGGCGGGCAGGAGGGAGGGGGCGGGCAGGCGGGAAGGAGGGGGTAGGCCGGCGGTCAGGAGGGAGGGAGGGGGCGGAGCGGTGGTCAGGAGGGAGGGAGGGGGCGGGCCGGCGGTCAGGAGGGAGGGAGGGGGCGGGCCGGCGGTCAGGAGGGAGGGAGGGGGCGGGCCGGCGGTCAGGAGGGAGGGAGGGGGCGGGCCGGCGGTCAGGAGGGGGCAGGCGGTCAGGAGGGAGGGGGCGGGCAGGCGGTCAGGAGGGAGGGGGCGGGCGGATGGTCAGGAGGGAGGGGGCGGGCAGGCGGTCAGGAGGGAGGGGGCGGGCAGGCGGTCAGGAGGGAGGGGGCGGGCAGGCGGTCAGGAGGGAGGGGGCAGGCAGGCGGTCAGGAGGGAGGGGGCAGGCAGGCGGTCAGGAGGGAGGGGGCAGGCAGGCGGTCAGGAGGGAGGGGGCAGGCGGTCAGGAGGGAGGGGGCAGGCGGTCAGGAGGGAGGGGGCAGGCGGTCAGGAGGGAGGGGGCAGGCGGTCAGGAGGGAGGGGGCAGGCGGTCAGGAGGGAGGGGGCAGGCGGTCAGGAGGGAGGGGGCAGGCGGTCAGGAGGGAGGGGGCAGGCGGTCAGGAGGGAGGGGGCAGGCGGTCAGGAGGGAGGGGGCAGGCGGTCAGGAGGGAGGGGGCAGGCGGTCAGGAGGGGGGGGGCAGGCGGTCAGGAGGGAGGGGGGGGGCAGGCGGTCAGGAGGGAGGGGGCGGGCAGGCGGTCAGGAGGGAGGGGGCAGGCGGTCAGGAGGGAGGGGGCAGGCGGTCAGGAGGGAGGGGGCAGGCGGTCAGGAGGGAGGGGGGGGGCAGGCGGTCAGGAGGGAGGGGGGGGGCAGGCGGTCAGGAGGGAGGGGGGGGGCAGGCGGTCAGGAGGGAGGGGGGGGGCAGGCGGTCAGGAGGGAGGGGGGGGGCAGGCGGTCAGGAGGGAGGGGGCGGGCAGGCGGTCAGGAGGGAGGGGGCGGGCAGGCGGTCAGGAGGGAGGGGGCGGGCAGGCGGTCAGGAGGGAGGGGGCGGGCGGTCAGTGTGGAGGCAGTCAGGGAGCCGCCGGGCCGGTGCAGGGTGTGGAGCCGCCTCATGTGATGTCTCAGCCTCCATTGAGCAGCAGTGTTGTGTAACCTGACTCTGCAGTCACACCGCCGCCATTCCGGCCCAATGTGACACCCGGCCCCGCCCCCTCCCGGGTGTTCTTACCTTCCTGACGCCCTTATAGATGTAGAAGTAGAGCTCTCGGCCCACATTGAAGCAGATCCTGTCCCCGTTACCGGACTGGTCGTTGACGTTGACGAACGAAACCTTGACAGGGTTGGAGCCCTGCGAATTAAAGGGCACCCGGTTGGGGCGGCTGTACTCGGAGTGAGAGAGGAGCTTGTAGAGGCCTTCCCGGGTGGTGAACTGGGTCTTAATTTCGTTCATTTCCTTCCCTCCTCCCTCCGCCGCCATCTTGGAAAGCAGCTCTCATCCTGCCAAATACCCGGATCTGGTGATGCGCGCATGCGCAAGACAAGCCCTCAGGGGTTCGCTCACTACAGCGAGGCCTTTCCTCTAGGTGGGCGGGGCTCCTGTGATGTTATCGGCCGTACTGCGCATGCGGGCTCGTCGCAGGGTGTAAGCGGCTGTCTGCGTTTTGTTAGTGCACTCTGCTGGCCATTTAGAGAAATGCACGTTATAACCATAGCTCTCCTCCAGTGCTCCACCCGTTTGGGGGTCTTTAGGGGTGTTTGTGCCCCCTGGATGTGCAGACCTCTGCTCCTGTAGCTATAGTTTCCCTTTAAATTTATATTTTCACCCAGTGTTTTCCAAACAGTGTGTCTCCAGCAGTTTCAAAACTACAACTCCCAGCATGTCCGGGCATGCTGGGAGTTGTAGTTTTGCAGCAGCTAGAGACACACTGTTTGGAAAACTCTGTATTAACCCACTTATTACTTTTTATTCCCACTTAAAGGGGACCTCTCATCAAATAAACTTATGATATATTTTAGATTAATGAATGTTGAATAACTTTCCAATAGCATGTTAATGAAAAATATGCTTCTTTCTATTGTATTTTTCCCGATCAGTCCTGTCAGCAAGCATTTCTGACTCATGCTGGAGTCCTAAACACTCAGAGCTGCCAGTCTGCTTTGTTCACAGCCAAACAGGCTGTGAACAAAGCAGGCTGGCAGCTCTGAGTGTTCTCCTTTGTGAACAAAGCAGACTGGCAGCTCGTAGTGTTTAGGACTCCAGCATGAGTCTGAAATGCTTGCTGCCTGGACTGGTAGGGAGACCCCTAGTGGTCATTTCTTCAAAGTGGAAAATTAAATAGAAAGAAGCATATTTGTTAATAACATGCAATTGTAAAGTTATTCTGCATACATTAATCTATAATATATCAAAAGTTTTTTTGATGAGAGGTACCCTTTAATTTTTTTGCTGGTCAACGTGTATTTTTTCTTCACTGGCCCCCTTTACTTTACCATGTAATATACTGTATAAAAAAAAAAAAACTTAATAAAATGAAATTGCATAAGTTTGTGGGACGATAATTTTATCAGAGTTCACCATAAGGTAACAATGACACGTTAAATTTATTCTACGGGTCAGTACAATTTGAATGATTCCAAATTTGGATAATTTTAGTTTCGTTTTATTAGAAAAAAAAAACTAACAAAAAAACACCATGGAGCTGTTTGAGGGCTTTTTTTTTTTTTATTATTATTATTTTTTTTTTTTTGCGTCGTGTGCTGTAGATTTTACTGTCCTCACTTTTGCCTAGTATTGACTGTACAGGCTCCTGGCTTGTAAATCATCCTGCTGTGTGAGCTGGTGGCATGTCACATCTCACTGTACAGAGCCCCGCTTGTCCTCACTGTACAGAGCCCCGCTTGTCCTCGGTGTTCAGAGCCCATAGAAAACTTCATTTTTTTTTAAACAAAGTATATTAGAAATCTTTTTTATTTACCATAAGGAGTGCAATAGCAAAAAAAATTTTTTTTTTTTTATAGTTACCCTTCAAATTATAGTGTGCTTGTGCAAAATGCGCCAATGTTACTAAGAAGTTCTGTCCTCTTAATAAATTTGGCCTGGCAGTGACTGCTCATGCTCCACAGACTGAAATCGATACCAGCTACGAGCTGGTGTAGATTTCAATTAAAATGTATGTTTCTAGAATAAATTATAGCAAATGCACTGCATTGTGGGAGGCCACACCCTAATCAGGATAAGCTCCACCCACTTTTTGACATTGGCTTAAAGGGGTATTCCAGAATTTTTTTTTATTTGACTATGCTACAGGGACTTTAAAATTAGTGTAGTTCATAATATAGTGTCTGTACCTGTGTGTGACGGTGGTCTCGCAATTCTTATGTGATTTTCACCCCAATATTTTTTATTTTTTTACAGCATACGCAATTACTCAGGTATATGGATTTCCCAGGTTGCAGTGTGTGTCGTGACCTGACATCACTAGTTAGGTGTGCAAAGGGAGCCAATCCTGCTTCAATGGGTGGAGCGACCGCTGTAGGCACCCTGATTAGAAAACACTGAATGGATGCAGCTCATTTGTACTGCAATGCGTGGGCTGGCTGATGTGTGGGAGGGAGGTAAGTGACCTTAAACTTACAAGCATGGAACTATGGGATGTGTAGTTTGAGAACCAAATCCAACAGGAAATACCCAGTTCACAAAAAGCCTGGCACATATGTACTAAAATCACTTTGTGGTGGATAACCCCTTTTAAGGGTGCAATTTTTTGCTGCATATTTTCTGCAGCTGATTTTGCTACCTATTGAAGTTAAAGGGGTTTTCCAGGCAAAACCTTTTTTTTATATATCAACTGGCTCCGGAAAGTTAAACAGATTCATAAATCACTTCTATTAAAAATTCTCTGTCTAACTGCTCTGTCTAAAAGTTTTCTGTCTAACTGCTCAATGATGATGTCACGTCCCGGGAGCTGTGCATGATGGGAGAATATCCCCATAGGAACTGCACAGCTCCCGGGACATGAGTCATCAGAGAGCAGTTAGACAGAAAACAACAACTCAACTTCAGAAGCTAATAACTATTGGAAGGATTAAGATTTTTTAATAGAAGTAATTTACAAATCTGTAAAAAAAAAAAAAAAAAAAAAAAAGAGGGAGTACTCAGTCCTCAGTCTCCCACCTGTTCATACAGGTATGTGATGGAGGAATGGATTCACTAGACAATGTTATAAAAGATTTATTAATAAAAATATAACCAATCCACAAACTGCAGGGCCCTACGGATGTGTAATGAAATTACAATAAAATGATTATTTACAGTAAAATGATTATTTCCATTTCTCATAATCATTTTACTGTAATTTCATTACACATTCGTAGGGCCCTGCAGTTTGTGGATTGGTTATATTTTTATTAATAAATCTTTTATAACATTGTCTAGTGAATCCATTCCTCCATCACATACCTGTTTGAACAGGTGGGTGACTGAGGACTGAGTTCTCCCTTTTTATATATATATATAATACTATTTTTGCTTCTTTTTTGGGTGAAAAAGCATCGCAGTTAACCTCGCCCCCTATTTCTTGTGAGCTGCACACAATCCACATTATTTTTTAATTTACAAATCTGTTTAACTTTCCGGAGCCAGTTGATATATAAAAAAAAAAGTTTTGGCCTGGAATACCCCTTTAAGTGGTAGAAAATTTAGCTGCACAAAATATGCAGCAGATCCTGTAAGTGTGAACAGACCCTAAGGGTACGGTCCCACGTACCGCTTACGCTGCATAGCCCTGTGTGTATGATTATCTGAGAATAAGCAGCGTATTGCCCGCTGCTGCAGATGATTTTGCGCAGCGTGAAATACGCTACGTAAGCGGTCCGTACTTTTGAGGTGCACATTTTTGAGAAATTTAAGAAATTTGTGCCAAAAATTTTAACTTTCTATGGCAGAAAACTCTCATACATATGTTATTAATTCCTTCACGATCCTCTACTTAACATACGTACATAACATACGTACGTATCTATTTATAGAGCCGACCAGAATAAGTAGAGATATATATAGTACGGACTCATCTAGAACACAGTGCTGCAAATAGATATCTAGAAGCTTCTAAAAAAAAGTTCATGTAATCCCATTATACACTTCATAGTTAGTTAAAGGGACAGAACAAATAAATAAACTAAATGCACATTTCTCCGAACATAAGAGAGAGGCATTAACCATAAGAAAGTCCCTTACTCCTCAGGAAGAATGTTCTCACTACGGAGTTTGAATGGAATCTCCGCTCGCAGAATTCCGTGAGCGGAGACTCCATTTTGGCGGCCGCCGTCAAGATACTTCGGCGGTAGGACAGCACGGTACTGCGCCATCACCAATGTCGGCTATGCAGTGCTCGCGGACTTCCGCGCAAAAATTAACATCTTCTTTCTTTGCTCGAAACAATTTCAGAAGCGGAATTGTCTGCCGCTGAAACTGCTCAGTGTGAACGAGTCTAGCGGAAACCCATTCACACTGATGTTTATGTTCACAGCGCGTAATTCAGATAGTGGAATTCCGCCCACGGAATTCTGCGGGAATTACGTAGTGTGAACATACCCTTAAAGGGGTATTCCAGACAAAAACTTTTTTATATATATCAACTGGCTCCGGAAAGTTAAACAGATTTGTAAATTACTTCTATTAAAAAATCTTAATCCTTCCAATAGTTATTAGCTTCTGAAGTTTTCTGTCTAACTGCTCAATGATGATGTCACGTCCCGGGAGCTGTGCATGATGGGAAAATATCCCCATAGGAGCTGTACAGCTCCTGGGACGTGAGTCATCAGAAAGCAGTTAGACAGAAACCAGCAACTCCACTTCAGAAGCTAATAACTATTGGAAGGATTAAGATTTTTTAATAGAAGTAATTTACAAATCTGTTTAACTTTCCGGAGCCAGTTGATATATAAAAAAAAGTTTTTGCCTGGAATACCCCTTTAAGAGACTAGAATATTCAGTAATAAATGCTGATACATTGGAACTTTCAGTCTGCGCTAAATGCTATTTAGCGCATCATAAACTTTTTGTTATTTATTTATTTATATATATTTTACTCCCTACAAATACTATTGATCTGAGCGTATTCAACCAGTGATCCCCAAAATCACAATGTAACCTGATACCCGCAGGTTGTCCGGGCATGCTGGGAGATGTAGTTTAGTAACAGCTGGTGGTCTACACGCTGGGGATCACTGTCTTCTTTATGCAACACCTCCAATTGTTTTCCATTATACAACACCAAAGACACAGCTTCACTCTTGCTGCAAATCCTATAATTCCACCAGTAAGGCCGCGTTCACACAGTGGAAATTCCACCTATCTGCATCAATTCTGCATCTGCATTGTTTTGGTGCAGAATTCTGCAGATTTTAAACAGATGCGCAATTCAAGCGGAATCTTTGCGGAAATTTCCGCATGATTCCGCATGCTCCGCAGCCACCCGGGACTTCTACAGTGCTGGTACTACTACTACTCCCATAATGGAATAGACTTGTTTCCATGATAGGAGTAGTAGTTCCCCTGGCTGCAAGAGCCTGTGGGCAACTGGGGAGACTACTGTAGCGCTGGTACTACTACTCCCATCATGGAACAGAGTCTGTTCCATGTTGGGAGTAGTAGTAGTACATGGGCGGGGAGGGATTGATCGCATTGGGTTTTACTTCTGAGACTCGATGTGATCAAAATTTATTAACCAGCAGAGCGGGTGACATTCTCTGTTTCCCTGCAAAGTATATTTTTCAGTCAAAACTTCATATTCAAATACCCCGCCGGGAGATCTGAATGGGTGGCACCAAGTGGCCATTCAGGGCTCCTGGCAGGGTTATTTAAAGTTGTACAATGCGATCATGTTTTTAAATATATATGGCCAGACGGGAATTGTGGCGCAATGCTACCCGCTTCTTCGGCAGGAGCCATTTCTCCTACTACAGCTCCCTTGGTAATCAAGTCTGCTTTGGCAGACTGGGGAAGTAGAGCTCCAATAACACTGATCAATGCCCTGCTATGGCCCAGCATTAAAGGGGTACTCTGCCCCTAGAGATCGTATCCCCTATCCAGAGGACAGGGGATAAGATGTCCGATTGAGGAGGTCCCTTCACTGGGGACCCCCGCAATCTACCTGCTGCACGTGGCATTTGTTTAGAGCGTCTGGTTCAGCACCGGAGGCTTGTGACAACACGGCTGCACTCGCTTGTGACATCACGGGCACACCCCCTCAATGCAATTCTAGGGGGGGGGGGGCGCGTGACCGTGACGTCACGAGCCTCCGCCCCATATCCGCCTCTACTCCTGCTCTGGACAGTTCCTGATACAGGCATCAGGTGTCAGCAGAGAGCACTGTGGACAAGTGGAAAATAATTTCCTCTGTAGCATACAGCTGCTAAAAAGTACTGGAAGGGTAAAGATTTTTTTATAGAAGTAATTTACAAATGTGTTTAACTTTCTGGCACCAGTTGATTTTAAAAATATGTTTTCCACCGGAGCACCTCTTTAAAGGCGAGGAGGAAAAAAATGATAATAAAAAAATGAAAAATTGATGAGTCCTTAATGGATTTAAGTATATTTTAATACTTTTATAATAGTGTAATTCATTTTAACAATTATGACACCTGGTGTGATGACATCATCGTATCATTGCGTTTAAGCTCCACCCACTTACACAATTGCTATCTTCTCATATAGCAGGGAGGCCTAGCAGGTATAGCAACCGCAATCTCTGCAACCTCTATATCCACACCACCAGCCATTCCAATTTGTTGGAATATTGTGCTGTATTGACTTTTGTATTGTTAAAGGGGTTCTCCGGTGCTTAGACATCTTATCCCCTATCCAAAGAATAGGGGATAAGATGCCTGATCGCGGGAGTCCCGCCGCTGGGGACCCCCATGATCTTGCATGCGGCACCCTGTTTGTAATCAGTCCCCGGAGCGTGTTCGCTCCGGGTCTGATTACCGGCGACCACAGGGCCGGCGGCGTATGACGTCACGCCTCCGCCCCCGTGTGACATCACGCTCCGCCCTCAATGCAAGACTACGGGAAGGGGCGTGACAGCTATCACGCCCCCTCCCGTAGGCTTGCATTGAGGGGCGGAGCGTGACGTCACACGGGGTGGAGGCGTGACATCACACGCCGTCGGCCCTGTGGTCGCCGGTAATCAGACCCGGAGCGATCGCTCTCCGGGGACTGATTACAAACGGGGTGCCGCGTGCAAGATCACTGGAGTCCCCAGCGGCAGGACTCCCGCGATCAGGCATCTTATCCCCTATCCTTTGGATAGGGGATAAGATGTCTAAGCACCAGAGTACCCCTTTAATATCATCGGCATATGGCAACGTTTCCCAACCAGGGTGCCTCCAGCTGTTGCAAAACTACAACTCCCAGCATCTTGGACTATATAGTAGTATATAGTATAGGTCAGTGTTTCCCAACCAGGGATGCCTACAGCTGTTGCAAAACTACAACTCCCAGCATGCCCTGATACAGCCTGTGGCTCAGCAGCTGCCCCAAACGAAAACTACAACTCCCATCATGTTGGACTATATAGTAGTATATAGTATAGGTCAGTGTTTCCAAACCAGGGGTGCCTCCAGCTGTTGCAAAACTACAACTCCCAGAATGTTGGACTATATAGTATAGGTCAGTGTTTCCCAACCAGGGGTGCCTCCAGCTGTTGCAAAACTACAACTCCCAGCAGCCGTTGGCTGTCCGGGCATGCTGGGAGTTGTAGTTTTGCAACAGCTCGAGGCACCCTGGTTGGGAAACACTGGCATATGGCCAATTGCAACATCGGTTAAAACACTGCAAATGAGCCCCTTATAACTATTCTTAAATTTAGTGCAACCCTTTTTGGTTCCCCTAATTCTTCTGCATGAATGGAGCACATAGTGTGATGTAACCCATTGTCGATAGCCGTGGATATAAATAGACATTTGCTGTGTTGCAATGCAGATGACCCCCCTTTCTCCTTATCCAATTTAGTACTGACACCCTACACCCTGGGAGTCTGGAAACTTCTGCTTCTCGGCCCTTCCAGTCCTGAGACTCTTCCAGAATGCGGCATCCCGGGGTATAAAGAGCAGCTGGGAACACAGAGCAAAGACAGAGAGACAGACGCAGAGCAGTCTCATAAGACTGATAGAGAATACTACACAGCGGATAAAGATTGGATTTACATCAGAAGGGTATACCGCACATATATATAACAGGTAAGGAGGGTTAGACTGGAAATGTGCATTACAGGGATTTTCCTGTTTCAGCAAATAATTCCTATTAGTTGTTTGCTTCTTATTAATTGTGTAAAGGAAAATCATGCAATTTTATGATATACTATTACTCGGTCTTCATACCTAAATCTTGTAGAAGAGAAAAAGCTACAATGACGCTCTTGACCTCATATCTTGACCTCATATGTTGTCGTCCTATCCTGTCCTCATATGCTATCCTTATATCCCGTCCTCATATCCCATCCTCATTTGCCAACCTTATGGTTACGGGGTGTGATGAGGGCAGATGTTGTTACCCTAGGGGCAGATGGCATTAATCCCTTGTATTCGTGACGCCAGGGAGTGGTTTATCCTCAATACCACCCGAAGGTATACCGTTACATCCTGGGCTAGGCACGGGGGCAATAATGACTCTGACGCCAAGTTATGGATAATGGTAGCTTTACTGAGGGTAGACAGATGGTAAAGTCTATACAGTTCAGCCAGGGCCCAAGGAGGTGACCAGTGACTCAGAGACCTTAAGGGCTTGCTGCAGGCTACACTGACTTGACAGTTGCTGACAGGGACTGACGACTGACAAAGCTATGACTGTAGCTTACTTTCAATTAACTGTGGCTGCAGACTTGACTTGAGGCCTCCAATGACTCTGGACGCTCTCTAGGACTGGACCCCAGCTTAGCAGAAGAGCAGAGCTCAAAGAGTGAGATCACCTGGTCACTGGTACCTCCTGGGTAACAATCACATGACAAGTCACATGGTACATTTGTTAAAGCAACAACACATTATATATAATAATACATAGCAAAACATATATACAGGGGGAACAAGTACAAGGGGCCCAGGGGACACTGAAGGGAGGCTGCCAGATAGGGGTAACACCTCCCATACTGGGCGACCACAACTTCATATCCCTTTCTCATATCCCGACCTCATAGCTCTTCCTCTTATCTAGCCATCATATCCCGTCCTCATATCCCGACCTTATATCTTGTTCTCATATCTCTTCCTAATATCCCATCCTCGTGTCAAGTTCTCATATCTCATCCTCATATCCCGTCCTCATATACTGTCTCATATCCCAACCTTATGTCCTGTTCTGATATCTCTTCCTCATATCCCCTCCTCATATCTCATCTTCATATCCTGTCCTCATATCCCATCTCATATCTCAACCTTATGTCCTATTCTGATATCTCTTCCTAATATCCCATCCTCATATCCCGACCTCATATCCCGACCTCATATGCCGTCCTCATATGCCGTCCTCATATCCCAACCTCATATCCCGACCTCATATCCCGACCTCATATCCCGACCTCATATCCCGACCTCATATCCCGACCTCATATCCCGTCCTCATGTCCCGACCTCATATCCCATCCTCATATGCTGACCTAATAACTCATAACTGCTTGCTGTTTAGGATCCTTTGTTGCTTACTTGCACAGGATTAAAATCTGAGGTGCGCATCTACTGGTAGTAGGGTAACTATAACTACCAGCATGCCCTGAGAGCCCGTGACTGTCAAGAGATAATGGGAATAGTAGTTTCTCAACAGCTGGTGTGCCACAGATTGCAGATGACTGTTCTAGATATAAGCAGTGAAGTTTTCCATACCAGTATGCAGTATGCAGGTATACTCAAGAGGCTCTCCTGGATTTTATCCTTCATGGCCTTTCCTACTTGATCCTTGGGGGTCCGACCTGGAATTGCACCCCCCTTTATTTTTTTTATAAGAGTAGTGGTTTATCTTGTCCCATACTACTGGTACTTCAGCTTGTCCCATTCCACTAAAAAGGAGGCACTGCAATAGTTTTCCTACCAGGGTGCCTCCAGCTGTTGCAAAACTACAACCCCCAGCATGCCCGGACAGCCAACGGCTGTCCGGGCATGCTATGAGTTGTAGTTTTGGAACAATGTGGAAGTCCACAGTTTGTAGACCTTTACTCTACAAGGTTGGACATAGCAAATCTTCAGCTTTTGCTATGGTATCATGACTATGTCGTATTCTATGTATTCAAGTGGCTTATTATGTTGTACATTTGCATTGCTCAGGATGCCCGAGGAAGCCAAGATGATGGAGGAGGAGGTGGAGACTTTTGCCTTCCAAGCTGAGATCGCGCAGCTTATGTCCCTGATCATCAACACTTTCTATTCCAACAAGGAGATCTTCCTACGAGAAATTATCTCCAACTCATCTGACGTAAGTTCAAGCATGGTGAACACGATCCACTAGACATCTTATCCCACAGTCACGCCCCCTCCCATAGACTTGCATTGAGGGGGCGTGGTCGTGACTGCACAAGCGCGGCCGTGACATCACAAGCCTCTGCCCCACATCGCCAGTCATCCAGCATGGAGCGAAGTTCGCTCTGTGCACCGGATGTCTGGTGTACTGCAGCTGAGATCCTTTAGATAGGGGATAAGCTGTCAAGGGGTGATGTACCCCCTTTAAGGTGGCCGTACATATATACATACGTCATAGCTGTCAGCCAAAAAGCTATCTCTCCAAATCCCCCTTTTCCCCATGCACATGAACACTGGGCTCGACTTATCTCACTTGATGTTGAGGAAATCTTACATGCCGTATCCTTATTTCCCCAACATCTGCTAGACTGATGGCCCCCGTGTATATTATGTTGTTGATCAGTCATCAAGGTCGTTGGGTTCATCCAATATAATACTGTGTACTGGGGTCTTAAGACTATTATACATGGGGTTCATCTTAATCTGAGGTATAACGTTTAGCTCCTGACCCATGGTACAGAAGCTGTGAATGCCCCCAATCCAACCGCAGCTTGGTTACTCCATCTACTGTGCTGTATACATTAAGTAGATGTCACCATTCCATATTGTCAATGCTAAACTGAAACCAATGGGGGAGATTTATCAAAACCTGTGTAGAGGAAGAGTGGTGCAGTTGCCCATAGCAACCAATCAGATGGCTTTTCATTTTTCACAGGCCTCTTTAAAAACAAAAGAAGTGAGCTGATTGGTTGCTATGGGCAACTGCACCACTCGTCCTCTACACAAATTTTGATAAATCTCCCCCCAATGTCTCTATTCTCTTTATTCTTATCATGGCATATTCTATATTTCAGGCTCTGGACAAAATCCGCTATGAGAGTCTTATCGACCCCAGCAAACTGGATTCGTGCAAAGAGCTGAAGATCGACCTGATCCCCAACCAGCTTGACCGCACCCTGACTATTATTGACACCGGCATCGGCATGACAAAAGCCGATCTCATCAACAACCTGGGCACCATCGCCAAGTCCGGAACCAAGGCTTTCATGGAGGCTCTGCAGGCCGGAGCGGATATTTCTATGATTGGTCAGTTCGGTGTTGGTTTCTACTCGGCCTACCTTGTAGCTGATAAAGTGACCGTGATCACCAAGCACAATGATGATGAGCAGTATATCTGGGAGTCTTCAGCCGGAGGATCCTTCACCATCAGACTAGACCATGGTAAGTTATTGACCCTGTATCGCTCTCACATTAGTTTGATATAATCCAGTTGCCCTGTCCTGCATAAAGAACACCCTTCAATAGTCCCCGCTCTGAACAACCTACCCCTTTGTGCTGTTAGGTGAACCCCTGGGACGTGGGACAAAGGTGATTTTGCACTTAAAGGAAGATCAGACTGAGTACTTGGAGGAAAGGAGGGTCAAGGAGGTGGTGAAGAAGCACTCTCAGTTTATTGGCTACCCCATCACTTTGTATGTAAGTATGCAATATGGGACCTGTTGACCCAAAGACTAAAACTTATTAACTACTAACTGGCTCGACTGCCACTCTTCTCACTAGCTATGGGACTATATTTAGCTA